>NC_092362.1:16284374-16584374 GCF_030848805.1 Temnothorax longispinosus | reverse complement strand
CTTCGCGGATAAACGTGGGCGTCGAAGACAGACGCGGCGACACCGCCCGAATGAAGCAAACGAGAATTGCAAGGAGGGCAAACAAAACAAACGCAGTCGACGTATTTATCAGCCGCGATAGCGAGACGACGACGGCGGGGGGTGACGGTACCATCGTTCATACATCGTTCACGTCGAAGCGAGCCTGAATACCACTGTCCGCTCATGTTCGCGCGTTATGGCGTTTAAATAAGCGATTAGAAAGCGTTATTCTCCCGACAGCGCTCGTTAAGGATTTATTGTTGCTCCTCGTCCTGCGCGCAGCTCATAACTTGTGTCTTCCCGAAACGCGTTCTAGCAGAATGTAACGAATATCGCGGTCGCACCCAGTATGCTGCAGATGCAGACATATCGACGCGTAGATCTTGTGCAACATTTCTTACGTGCGCGTTAGCAGTGGCGTGTGACGAGAGGGCACAGGTCATGAAGACAAAGATTGCGCGGGATGGAAATGTATCTTGTGTGCGTCCCTACTGATCTGATAACAGTACATTTATCACAGATAAAGTCGTCATTGTGACCACGGCACAGAAAGTGAGTGAAGGTTGAATATGAGGTTTAAATGGAAGAAATGCGAAAGAAAAATAAAACGCGCAATCAAATGTTATGTCGCTATATTACATATTTTTGAAGTTCTATCTGAGCTTTATCTGCCACGTTAGTTGACAAAAGAAACGTTAATTTAAAGTTTCATCAACTTGATAAAAATGACAAAAAATATCGCGGATTAATCGAAAATTCATGATATCCAGCAGTTTTGTATATTTATTCTTGTTTTTATGCAGTGATAAAGAAGGCATTCTTTTTATAGTATTTTTCCTACTCAAGGCATTCTTTTCCACTTATCAATCGTATGAGAATTGAGAATAGCAGCAATGTTTGTGGTGCACGATTAACGTACTTCCGGTAGCTCGTCCATGTTAATTGCCTTCGACGCGTTTCGCGATATTTAGCAGTTATCACCGAAAAGTGTAACAGTGTATGCGTGTGTGCACGAGCGTAAGCGGGATAAAAGTGTAAATGAAACGTGGATACAATGGAAGCCACTTTCGACGATTATTTTTTTGACGAGAGAAATGAGTGCCGAACTGTCTATTGGATCGTTCACCTGTTAAATTGGACGGACACGGGATATGCAAACTGTCGCTGATGGACGAGCTATTTTTGCACGATGGAATTTGCATTGAAATCACGTCAAGACGAGAGAGCCGTATCGCGTCGCGTGTCAAGCAAACGAGAGATAAAAACACCGACCGCGGTTTTGTGAGGCTTCGTAGCAATAAATATGTACACGAAGGTTTGAAAAGTTATGACTGATTTACAAAAAGATTTATAAGTATACAATGTTGGAGACGATTTTTCATTTAATTCAAAACGTAAACTTTTTTTTTAAATAACAGTTCTTTTTCATATTTAGTAAAATCAGTCATATATTTTGTGACTTTTGACGACAGAATTCACCGTATCTAATGAACGCGTTATTCAGAAGAACACGTTGTAAGTATCATGAAACTTATCTGAGAAACAGTTTATTTCGTTGCAATCTCGGGTTATCGATCGTTTCCACCCAAGATTTCTAAGAGTGACTCACTGCTTCTCCTGATTTCACCGTGGCAAATGAGAGTGCTTCTTGAATCATAATGAAACACTGATTAATCGTGACTGACTATCACCGTGGGTTATTTATATCACTGTCACAATATTTATTTTTTTTTTTTTTTTTTATTTGATTTTATAATATTACATAAAGATGCGTTATACAGGAAATAAAATCTGTTTGAAGGAAAATGATTAGAATTGCTAAAATTAAAATACATATAAAATATTTTTTATTTATAATCATAAAGATTACAATTCTATACAAAAGCAACTACAAATGAATGTGTGACTCGAGAAGATATTTTATCTTTACGTAATGCCACTAAAAGTACTGACATAAAAACAGGTATAAACGCAGAGCGAAGGGTCAGATAAGCCTTATTAACCGTCTGGAACAAAGAGTCTCTCAGGAGTTAATTACGATGCGAAGAACGTCCGTCGGAATAAAGAAAATGCCGCGCGCAACGTTACACAAAACACGTAACCAGAAAAAGCGTAATAACGAAAATTACTGAGCAAGATTATTACATTTATTCCGAAATTATATCTAACAATGAGATTCACCAATTCAGAATTATTATAGTTATGATATTATCCGGATAAGAAATCGTCATAGAAAAGCAGATACGATATTGTCTTATCTGTATAATGAATAAAGAAAAATAATATATGATTACATTAAAACTACAATAAGTTAGGGACGGGTCACTCCTCTTTTTTTACTTTGTAATTAATTGCATCAGAGTTACATTTAGCTTTCACTATAATAAATTGAGGGAAATTTAGTTATTAAATAGTGTGATGGTTTTATATGTAGACTAATACTACTAAAAGTTTGTGTTTAAAAAATAATAGCAATAATATAACTAATATTACGTAGATTATAAAAGAAAATATACGTAATTAGTTTATTTTAACACTTTTAATCCAAGTATGTGTTTTTTAGCATTTTCTTTGCGCGACACATTGATGGGCGCACTGAATACTGTTCTCGGTTGAAATCGCACATTCAATTCACGCACAGTTCGTTTGAATAGCACTCGCGCTAACGACGAACCGGGTGCACGATCGTTCGACTGATCGTTCGACTATGCGATTTTCGTGAAAATTGCATCGCGAAAATGTGGTGTCGACGCTGCCGCGACTCGTACAGCGGAGCCATCCAACAAATCGCAGATGGCTGCCGGAGACCCACTGGCCCAGTTCCACCCAGTTTCGCTTCATCCCCCTGCAACGCTGCACCCTGCTGCATCTTGCGTGACGTCACCAGCCACCCTCAACCACCCACGCTTGTGCAGAGGCCATCCCTCCTGCACCGGTAACGCTCCCACTCTCGGCGAGGCTCTGCCCCCTCCCTTTCAGGGAGGAAAAGAGGTAGGAGGAAAGACTGCAGTTCCCCGTTCCTCCAGACGCCCTCCAGTTTCTTCGGGCGCACCTTTTTTCCGCGCTTTCTCTACTTCATTCCTCGCTTTCGTGGTATTTTCACCCCTTAACGTTGCACGCGAATGCTTAAAGAGACGCCGCGCGGATCGATGCGCGGATCGTTTAGAATGCGAATTTCTTCGATGAGTATGTCCCTCCATAGAGTATCCCCCTCTGCCTCGTTTAAAAAGAAACATTTGCCTGTTTCGAGAAATCACCCCTGCTTTATACTCAGCAAGGAAATTGCATTTTTACTGCTGTTTTTTATTGCCGACGCATAAAAAGGATTATGTCGTCCCCGGTGCGCAATCTGCCATATCGCAATATACTTTTTGGGGTAATTTCGACGCGAACGTACGTATGTCAAACTATTCCCATGAATATGATACGAAAGTTTTACATCGATATAGTTGACAATGTACTCCTCGGAGTACTTTGCGCAATAAAAAAGTTTCAGAGGGCTATCGCACGTTTGCGTATCCATTTAATTGTAATTTATGGTAATGATTTAACTTGTTGGCCTTCCTTCGGCTTTTATTCGACTCCGGACGGGAACTCGTTACGCATCGGAGCTTATTTTAGACTCACGCCTACTCGAGCGTTATTGACAGTGCAGATACGATATCTCTCTCGGCTTGCATATTTTCTCGATCATGTAAGGCATGACACGCCATGGGCACGGCCGTGTAAATGAAGAATTTAGTGCAGATCAAAGATATATATAATACTATCTGGAGTAGAAAAATATAAGTACACTGATAAGAGCTCTCGCTTCGTGGCTTCTCGTTTCTATCGTGCGAAGGCGCCACCATCCAGGAATGAGTTCGGTTTTCCCCTTTACGTTTTCGAACACGATTATCTCAAACAGATTCATTATTTTGTTATAAGATAAAAAAAATAATTATATTGAGTTCCTCTGTTGGTGATAATCAAAGGTGCTCAGCAATAACGAAAATAATGTGCATAACGTTCACTGATATCCCTGATGAAGCTCGTAAATGGAAGAAAACGTAGAAATTCTTTATATATACGGAAAAAGAATGGAAAAAGATAAATTCTGATAGAGAACTTCCTCCTTCGCCATAGTCATTCATAGTTCTTTAGACAGCCACTTGCGATTTTCGACATTCTTCCCACAGTAACTCAGACTACGATCAATGATGATGTCGTGCACCGGGGTAGCCATTAAACGCACTCTGTCGATTCTCACACGTTCGGCATAGATCGTCTCACATGCTTTCTCTCTCTTTCTCTCTCTTTCTTTCTTTCTCGAGTCTCCGATTTCCAAAGTCGATCGTGAATCGCCGAGGGTAAACGTTCGTGCGTGCCCGTAAGTCACGCTCATGAACGGTTCGCGTTCGCGCTTTTATGCGACGCGCCGTCAGCAATTGCATGCGCGAACGTAGGAGAAGGAAAGGGTAAGGGCGGTCGCGTACGTGCGTGCAACGCACGCTCTTAATGAAATTGGTAGCACAAAGAGCGAGAAGGAGAAAGAGAGAGAGGAGCCCAGGGAAATGAGGCACGGGGAGTGCGCGAATCGCGGGGCAAGGGAGGCTGATTTACGATGGGACGTGTGTGTTTTAAGCCGGTTGCATACGGGAGCGTGGAATGTGCGCTTTTTATGGTCGAGAAGAATGGCCAAGGTATATAAAGGCGCATGGGGCATTGAAATTCGGCGCTCTTTTATGCGTGCACGCCAGTGGTCGACCGACTGACTGGGTTGGTTGCTTCGGTTGTACCATCTCTCTCCCTTTCTCTCTCTCTCTCTCTCTCTCTCTCTCTCTCTCTCTCTTTCTTTTTCTTGCTCGCGTAGATACGCCTTTTAAGGGATCGGCACGCTCATTGCGCATCACCAGTAACGCCGTCGAACAATGGAAACCGGTACGCTATCAAAAGCAAGATGCGCGTGCACCGGTGCAAGGACGCCGCAGAATCGGGCAAAGTGCAGGACTCCAAATGCATAAGGCCGAACTGTGAAGAACATGAGGGGGACGTTCCCAGGAAATGGTACCGGAGGAGGCCTGGCTGCCAGTTGTTGCAGCCTGTTTCCGAATAAGCGACCTCGCGATTTTAAATTGCACAATTAGAATAAATAATTTTGGAATAGGAAACTTAAAGGAAAGTCGAGGCACTGTCGCGCAATTAAGACGGTCTGTGAGAGAAAATATATAAAGTAACGTAGCATTATTATTGTTAGATTAATATTTCACTTTAGCTTGAAGTGTCGTATACAGAATTTGAGGAATACAAATTTTAGAAGGATTTATTCGACGAACCATTCCGATCCATTCCCTTTTTCCGTGGATTTCAATAAGAACGCGATTGAGATTTTTATGGGTTATAGAGCTGCGTTCTGTGCAAATAATTTATGCAACTCGGTATCATAAACATCACGCGCCAAAAAGTGGTTTACAACCATCTTGGGGCGAATTCCTTATAATTTATTTATCACTCAAGGGAGATCGTTTCGTTTCCCCTTCATATCTCGCTAATGTAACAATCGCAAAAGCTGCGCAGATGCAATTCGCATGTCGCGGCGACACGTGGAGAACCTCGTCCATAATCAAGCTGGATGGCGTAGGCGATAAGTAAAGAGGGGGACGCTCAGCGAAAATCAGCATGGTGCGCACCGTGTGTACGACCGGAGTTATAAACCGGACGGCGATGGCGCAACGTGTGTGTCACTAGGTCACTATATTTCACGGCCATGAATGGTTAAAGATCCTTTCAGCGAGAGATGCAGAGACGCCGCTCTCGCCATCTCGCTCTCCACGAGCCGGGCTATAAAAGGGGCGGGGCCCGCGGGGCAATTTCGCGAACCCCATGAGCCCTGACTTCGACACGACGCGTACATCTGCGCCCGTGAGGAGAGAAAGAGAGCGAGAGAAGACGAGCAAGAGCTCGCCGAACGGATTACAGAGGGTCGTATGTCCTCGCGCGTAAGATTACATCCGCGTTTTCATTGTATCCGGTTTACTTCAACTACGCGCGCGAAACCATCTCGCGTGCGTTACGCATTCCGAATAATGCGAATACGAAGGAAATTTCCGTCTCCCTTTTATCGTGACAAGAACTTCGTTCTCGCAGATGGTGCGTCTCGCGACGCGGTATCGATTCGCGAAATATATAAACTATGTCAACCATCACAAACGACTGTTGATTGTGTTGGTGCATCGGATGTTCTCTATCTGATCGTATTGAGAGGGTACCAGAAATAAACTATTATTTACAACTTTCTTCGCTGCGCGCTCAATGCAAAAGGAATGTTTTATATCATCTTGTAGGACTCCTTGACACGTGTCGGGAAACCGAAGATGCTTCGCGAATCGTTCACAGATACGTATTTCTACAATATCAGATCAGAAAAAATGAGATGTATAATATATTTAAGTAATACACGGTAATACATATATTATTTCGGGAGACACTCGATAGAGGAAAGCAATTTATAACTCCTACAAATACGGTGCGTATTCAATTTATCTGATATTAACGTCTGGAAAACTTTAAAATTTTATTCGACATTAATGTTTCGTTTATTCTTACCATGTCACGGTTTGCACAAGATATGCGGGGATAATTATGCAATTTGCGCGGACGTGTACATACAGGTACGGGTAACGAAGTGCAAAATCGAGACTCGGCGATATGTTGGCGCGTCGATAGTATCTTTCAGCGCGTAATAAATATCGCGTGTAATTGTGAGTGGGATCCGAAACGATGCGCGGCAGGCCGGAATCGCGAGGCGGGGTGACCCACATAAACTCGCCGCAGATGCGCTCGTTGCATGCGCGCAACCAAACTAATTTAAATTTGTTTAAAGGCCGTCGTTTTTTATTATAGGCGCATCGCTTTTCACCGCACCAACCGTGAGCGAACGATGCTCGACGAACCGAGCGAGCCTTTGTCTCGCCCATACGTGCCCGCGTTTTCGACGAAAGCCCTAAATTTTTTCGCACCGAAACGCGCGCGTGGTGCATCGCGATTTTCAGGACCACGTAAGCACGATTTTTTTCAAAATCGCAAATAACGCCTCGCACCTTAGTATATCGCGCATCGCATCTCATATAGCATTCCCAGCGGAATTCGCGCAAGCTTTGTGTATGTGACAAAGGGATCCGTATTATGATGCTCCGTTGTATCGTCGATCGAAAATGCGTCATCTAGTATTTCTCTATGATACAGCGTGATATCATCGGCGGTGCCTTTTTATCTCTCTCGTCCCCCTTCCTTTCCTCGCCTCCCTTTTACCCTCTACGAAAGTACACGCGCGCCAACGGGACCGCACCACGGCCGAACAAAGAAGAGGCATAAATAATCCGGAGTTTCCAGCGGGCGTACCGATAATTAGATTCCAAGGACCGCCTATTTTGGCCGAAAGTTACGTTAGAAGAAGAATCTACGGCCTCTCATTCCGTCCCCTCCCCTCACCAGATTCACTCCTCTTTTTCCCCTCGTCCCTTTCCCGCTTCCAACGTCCTCCCGACCCACTTTTGTCTCCTGATGCTTCTCTCTCTCTCTCTATCCTTCTCTCTTCCCTCCTCATTGCCTCTTCTCCCTTCTTCTTCGCACCCACTCTGGATCCCACATTGCAAACTTCGCCAGTGGGAGCAAACAAAGAGCTGCTTCCACCCTTGCAAATGCGTTCAGCATATTTATGGCACCGAAAACTGTCGTACACTTACCGCCAAAAACGCCGTAGTGCGGAGGGTCGAAAGCAGGAGCAAAAACACGAAGGATGACCGAAACTCTCAACGAGATTGACCATTCTCTGGACCGAGAAAGAATAGAACAGCGTAGCTGTCAGATTTGTGGTATTCGAACTGAGGTTTGTACAGAAAGACGAGATTATTGAATTTCGCCTCTGTTTGTTGCCTCCGGTATACCTGTTCTAAAACAAAATGGTGAGCGGTCTGCGACGACACTTTGCATCTAACGCTATGCGTAATTGCATTATTTGCATAGATTTTTTATTTACAATTTATGCAAAATGTATCTCAAGAAAATTAAATAAATTATGAACTATAATACTCGGAATATTTTGCGAAAATCATAAAATTTATTTTTATCTTCAAAATATTGAAAGATACACGTTTCAAGTTATCATGGGAAAAGGAAGAATAACGTTGTTACTACTTTTTTATTTTTTTTTTTTTTTTTGACATAAGAGAGATGAATGCGGGGACGTCGCAATTCGATGCGACAGCTAAGTCGGAAGGAAAAAACGGGAAGGCTCCATGAACTGGATAGCGTCGTTCCGCGGTCCTACATAAAGTCCCATAGAACGAGACTTTGCGGTACTTCATTCAGAGAGAGAGCGTGGAATAAAGTGGTGGAACTCGAGAACTGCTCCACTTTCAGACAATGGGAGCAGGTAGTCGAAGTGTCCTATCTCTTTCGCGTCCCCACCGCGTCCGGGCCTTTTCTCTTGCTCGCCCACTTTTTCGACTCGTAAAAAGATGCGTTAGTAAAAATAGTTACGGCATAATAGGTGTAACGAGGATGGTGGTTGTTACCGCTATACCGGTTGCGGCACCGGGGCGCAATCGTCATAAATTTAACGTGCGAACAGTGCTACAATGCACGTTAAATCATCCTCGATCGCACCTAAAAAGGGCCCTGAGTTATTGCAGCGGCCGAGCGAAACACGTCTGCGTATATATTGGTGCATCCCGTTTATCCATTTTCAAAGGGCTATGAGAAATCTAACTGAGTGGGAAAGAGAGGAAGGGGAGCAGGAAGAATAAGAATGGAAAGCTGCAAGCACATGTATGTTTATAGAACGCGATTTACACTTGTTATTTCATCGTTATTCAGTATATGTGGCACTTGTATTTTTGTAGATGCGAAATATAACCCATCCTTATACAATACATTATACACTCATTGAGATATTCTAAAAAACTGATTCGCTGCATTATTTCGAGCATATAAAAATATTTTCTTAGAACCATTGTTGATGAATGAAATTTGCCGAGACTAACATGCCTAGACGAACTTAACGAGAGATTAAATGGGCATCTCTCCTCAAGACGAGGCTCGGTATTGATTTTCTTTTCCATGCCGCGAACAGACGCAGCTTTAACAAAGGACCATTAAAATCGGCGATTCTTCACTCTCGGAAACGTCCTTTTTCCTTCCTCTCCTCTTTTTCTTTCCGTATCTCGATCACAAATCTTCCCCTGCCGTCTAGGCCTATTGTTGCCGGTAATAACTCCCAGGATGCTGCGCGTTTTTCTTCCATATATACATACATGCACGCGCAATATACGCGAGTCGTCCTGGCGATCAGATTTAAACTTGCAAGAAACTATAAGCGTATTCAATGGTTTCAATTTATCAGTATCGATACGTTATGTGTTTTCCAGCATTTTTCAACTCCCGTAGAAATCAAAGAACAATATCGTATGAATAAAAGTGATGAAGTGTTTTTAACACAAAAATATTTATTTCTAAAAAATAAAATAAAAACATCCTGCATAAACGATCATTTGATTTGATTATAAAGCGTTTGCCTTGTCTTTTAAAGTACTTGCTTTAATATCTATTGTTATCAGAAAGAATAGGATTATTATATAGAAATCCAATATATAAGCACGTATAAGAGATCGTGAATGTATAATTCGTATTTATTATACATGCCAGTTTATTTAATATCACTAAAATTATTATATTTTTATATATTTTTTTAATATACTGTTTATTTTTCTTTTTTTTTTTGCTAGTATTGAAGAATGTTCAATATTTTTCGCTGAAGTTATAAACGAAACAGTGGATCAGAGCAATTAACATAGGTTTGATGATGCAAATTCTTTCGAAACTGCACTTATAAATATTAACGATGAAGCCAAACGGCATTTCTGGGCGTCTCTCCAAAATTCTTTTCATATCGTATGTCTTGCGTATCCTTCGGGATGGTATCATGGAAGACAGGTAGAGGGATTTGAAAGTACGTGCGTTGCTATAGAGGAGCGACATCCGACGAGAACAAAAGTGATTCAATCGTAAACACACGCGCTTTCCACCTTTCTTTTCTCCCGAGAAACGCAGGCGGGAAGGGGAGCGTCTACGGAGGTGACGCACGATATTTCGCCGTTGAAACTCACCGGGGCCACATTTCTCTTGATTTAGCGAAACAATCCGAGCATCTGAATTTCAAATATGGCGTCTACGTCTCTCGGTAAAACGCACAGGCCGTGCAGGAGTTTCGCCCATACCACGCTTCGGGTGACCCGCGAGAGGATCTCTCGCGAATTAGTTCACGAAAAATCTTTTTTCGCACCCTCCACCGATCCCCTTTCTCTTTCTTCGAAGAAAAGATTGCGCACAGTTTGCAAGGAGGGCAGGTGGCTCCGTCAGAATGTTCTTGATACCGAGATTCATATATATGATATCAGTTTGATCTAATCATTCTAGTCAGTAATCATGAAATTTATATGGAAATATCATAAATTGGAATCTTATTCTTTTCTTACAAGATTTTTTTTATAGACTTTGTAATTCTCAGATTCATTTCGTAGCAAAAATTTGTTTCTCTGTGTTTCTTTAGAACCAGTATTCTCTCCATTCTTAATTTTAATTGTTTTTTTTTGTGAGATACCGATACCAAGAATGGTCGGAAGAGCATATTAATTCCCTCTTTTATTTCACGTGTGCGAATTGCATGTTTTGTTCCGAATATCTTTATCCGCGGGTCCCTCTGACGCGCGCAATGATAGAACGAATTGGTATGTTTCGACGAAGCTGTTTCCATTAAGGGCGGATTCGTAATATTGTCGATCGCCGTGTGAGAGATTGCGGGCCATTGAGCAACCGCTTCCCGTGAAAATAATGATCGAATGCCTCCGAGGTTCTTTCGAGAACTGTTGGTCGTGCTATAATTTCGATACCCTCGATATCTTATACCATCTTCGACGATCGTCTGAAGTCAAGGGCCGCGCGAGATGCAACCGATACAATTCTCTGAATATCTGAGAACTAACTTTTTTCACCTTTCACGATAGTCCGCTTGAATGCTTGATCAGCTTTTACTTGCTCCTATCTCTACCATCAATCGCGTCTTAATTTTTCCAAAGTTACACTCGAATAAGTTGTCTCTTTGCATGCATCTCTGAACTGATTGGAAATCCTCTCATATTTTACATTTTGCTCGATCTCTGTTTTCGTGGTGAGCAGATGTCCATATGTGAACGTCTGTGTTTACCGACGAAAAAAAGGAGTGGCCTAGTAACTTGATATCAATCAAAAATCCGGAACAGATAAAATCGTTTGATCGAAAGGCCACTACCGGTAAATCTATCTCTTTGTGCCAAATTCAGTCGTTTGCATCTAATACTAAAGGGAATTATATAAAAAGGATAGCCAGAATGATCGGAATGGAATTCCACGTGTTTCGAGCGGACGGAATTCTCTTTGCGCAATGAGAATACTGAGATCTTTATCAAACGAGCGAGATGTTGACCTTGCGCGTTGGCAAGAAAGTAATGACGGCACGTATTGCGCGTTTAGAATTCGCGTGCGGTAAACGCGTTGAGATTGACAGTCAAGGATACACGAAAGAAGCGATCCGGGCTGTGCAAAACAATGTCAATTATTCGCGCGACTGATTTCTTTCCAAAGCAATCATATAACTGAGTGCGGGACGAATCCTCTCCTATAATGTTTTACAGGAAAGAAATTTCCTGCGTCGCACATAAACATTTAGCCCTAATCCTTCCGAGGAAAGACTGTTATTTTCAAGAATACGCCGATGAACGCCGTGGAATTATGATTACGCGAATCGTAGGTGCGCGCAAGTGTTCCGCCTTGAGGTGTTTTTCTACACCACCGGTGTATCTCTTTCTTTTTTATTACGCGTAATTTACATTTCGCGGATTCTCAGCTCCTGCGCGCGTTCGACCTGTTTTCATTTCTTTTCGTTTTAATTTTTCACATCTCGCATTTGTGGATCAAGCGATAATCGCGGCACGGACGTAACGCGTCCTTCGGAAGTCCGCACGTGCCGTTTCTGGCGGCCTCAAGGTCGCGATAATTCGCAAGGGGGAACGCAGAAACACAGGATCCTCTTGTGTACGAGCGACAGCTGGGAAGCAGGCAGTCAGGCATGCGGGGCCCCAAGGTCCTCCTCAGGGCCCCTATTACGCTTCGGACACGCATACCCACATACACGCGCGCGCGCGCGCACACACACAGCCATTTACATACGATCCTGTTGTCGGACAAAGAGCGAAATGGTGCCCCGCTCAACCTTCCGGCGAATTCGCACACGTGCACGTACGTATATATAGGTCAAACTACGCAGCGGAACTAGCCTTGCTTCCCGGGTTTAAATAAAAAGAGCGCCGCTACCCGGGTCATTATAGCTTTTATTTCGCTTTTATTTTGGGATACGTTGAAAGGAGGAACTCAGCGGAGGCAAGGATTGATTCCCACCACGAAGTTGTAATACGAACCACCACGTGTTTGACCTTGCCACTAAATGGACCGCCTACTTGGTTAAACGGAGTTTTATCAATCAGAGATATTTTTATCGAATGACATATAGTTGCGTGTATTAACTCGCACGTTAATTATTCAATTATTGTTTTATTCGATGGTTCTCTATATCGTTTAGCTTCTTGCCTGTTTTTTTTAAGCTCTTAACGCACTACTTTAACAAGTATGTGCCGCGAGAGAACCACTAACTCTTCCTATTTCTCTTGACAAATGCGAGGATACGCCTACGTATACGGGGCAGACGCCTAATTTACCATCGGTGATTTTTGCTCGCGCCCCCACGAGAAATGTTCCGTCGGAGGGCGAAGCGGAATACAGAAAGAAACTCGTCGATGAATCTATATACACGCGTATATAAGCTCTTTCCGTATGACGTATAGCCGTGATTACTCTGATGTAGATCCGTCCGTCCATCCCGGGCCGATAACGCATCGGGAATGTACAGGGCCCTTTTCTTCTCTCTCCTCTCTTTCTCCATCTTTTTCCATCGGCGAACGCATCGATCATCGTTGCGCCCACGATTTTTCATCGGAGTCCCTTTACCAGAAAAAAGCCCATCGAGATTGAAAAGCCATTCCGCCGTCTGGAAATACAAAATGAATGCTTTTTGTCGGGCGCAGCAACGACCATTGTTATCGCCGAGATTCTTTTTGACGTAAACAGTCTGAACAATTAGTCTGGCACGAGAAGAAACATCATTTATATCAATAGAGTTCCGATTGTAACGTGGTTTGCGTGTGAAACGCACACTGTCACGCCTATTATAACTTTAAAAATGTATAAAGTTTTTTTACAGTCGTTGATTCTTGAAAGCAAAATTGTCCGATGCTCGCGTAATTGAAAGTAATTTTCAACGGATGCGTATTGTAATTTTTCCCGGTAGATACTCGGTATATTAAAACTATGTAACAAGCACTTAACTTAACGAGCGACGGTTACTAAAAAGAGTTGCGAGAAACTCCAAGTTTACTTTCTATCCTAACGAGTTCCATTATCGCTCCATCACGCTACTTTATTATCGTGCGTGCGATAACCATTTCTCGTGGCACGCGGATTTTTCTTATATTTTCATGCGATGTGTGACAAAGTAAGGGCAGGGAGCAGCATCAATTTCCCTCGCAGTAAAATAATCTACCTGAAGCGCGAAATCCATGACAGTTACGGCGGACGTCGTTTTTTACCGGTGGTACCGCGAGAACGATTTCTCGGCGGTGATTTAGCTGATCGATTCAATTTTATGGGTTCTTTTTTCTCGTGATGTCCCCCGCCCGCAAAGCGAAGCGACGGCCGTGCACCGACCGTGATGATACTCCGATGTGTTGGTACACCGGCGAATCGAGGGAGACTCGGCCATCCGGAAGCACGCGCCGATTCGCCTCAAATCGTCCGTAGCCAGAAATTATTGCCCGAAATTATACGTTTCGCGTGTCGACTACGTCGATTCCGACGTGCCGTTTTATGCTACCACGAGGGCCCGGCGTCACCCCCGCAACCCCGTGCGCAACGGTACGCCACTCCTATGTGACGGCTCTTTCGTTCGAAACGAACCCTCCAATCTGACACGATCAGGCACGTGACTCGATACGGGCCTCATGAAAAACGCCTCGTTGAAAATTGAAGCGTCCTCCTTCTCCCGCGCGGTGCGCAGCTTGTCGAAAATTCTTGTTTGTCGATGAGACTACCGAACATCTGCCTTTGCCGCTTGGAGAACGCGCATGATTTCCTTCCGGCATTTGTTGTCCGTTTTCGAAGGTAAAATGTAAATGCCGTGTAACGTTAATGCTACCACGTGTACGAGTCGACGATTACGAGCACGCCTCAATTTTGACAGGCGTTCATATAGCTATCGTTTATTCGAATATAAAAGCGCACGTTAGAAGATTCACGGCTTGGTATCACATTTACTGTCATCATCGTGCTATTCTTACGAGTTATCTCGGCGTTATATGCATAAGGAAGAAAGGAAGGAAGGGTAATGCAGCACGGAGACGAGCGCGGTAGCAGATATGAAGGTACATGACTTACAGGGGACACTCCCCGGGCTCCAAGATGGAGAGCCATAAGCCGCTCGTTTCCTCGCGAGAAAGATTCGAGGTGGAATCACCGTCAAAAGGCGATGCCGCGGAAGCCGTCGACGTCCCCCGAGATTGATGCCCGTAGGCGAATTTAAAAGTGACAGGGTGAAGGATCGAGGATACTTTCGAAACATCGAGGTAACATATTATATATAGGGTGATCCGTATTACGGCGAGAATCACAGAATCTCAGAAGGTAGCTAGATAAATGTAGGACGGTGTTTAAAATTGAAAATAATTGGAAGATAACTTTTCCTTCCCCGCGAATAACAACTTTGTTATTCGCATTCTTTTTTAAGTAAGTGCACCAAAGAATAATTCTGTTGACAAAAGTTTAAAAATTCGCATTTTATTAAATTGCATAAAGCGAATAATTGAATTATATGGTGATAAAAGATAGTAGTTGAATATAATATATGATAGTAGTTGGCTATCCGGATTTAAATAAATATTAAGATAATTGAATTTTTTAAATCCTATATTTTTATAATACTGTGCATTTCACAAATATATATTCAATAATAATTTAAAATTAAAATTGAATTAACCAAACATTAAATTAACCAAATTTGTTACCGCGTAGTTTATTCATTTAACTTGACATCTGTTTGAACAATGACGACTCCCGTTCGCACGCACGATTTAGATTTCGAAACCTATGATTACACGAACGAAATACGCCGGAAGACGTTTAGTTGTCTCACGAAATTGTCGAGGCAGCTGAAACCCACCGACTTGCTTTTTCTCAGATCCCCGAATTCAAGTTTTCCGAGTAATCTATACTTTGCAATCGGTATCCCCCAATTTCTACCGCCGGGCGACGATCGCCCTAGCGGGATCGCCACTATGATATATAGGTAACTCGTAATTACAAGCCATTCGCGTGCTAACAAATTTTTATTGGCTCACCGTGGCTCATTCGCTAGACACAAATTCTTCGTAAGACGTGGAAACGCCGCGCATTCTCGTGACGAGGTGCCGTATATTTCACAAAGTCGTATCCGTATCCTCGCATATCCAGGCACAGTTTTACCCCTGTCTCGCTTGATTTCTTTCGCGATTAATCTCCTCGTTCGACGGAGTCACCCCATTGCCGGGCGAGATACTTTCCGTTATGCCGGGCGTTTAACCCGAATTCGGTTTTAATCGTTTCTCCAAACGCGAGCTTGGCCCGCTTGGCCGGCGGCGAGATACGGCGTCGAATTCGTTCGATTGCTCACTTTCGTGCTCCGCGTGTTTTCACGGGAAAATCCGAGGAGTGAAATTATATGCCGCGTATTACGGAGCGTTTCGTTGCGTGCCGCTTCGATCAACCGCTTAAACGTTGTAATATACAGAGGGGGAAAGTCAAGTATGAGTACCGACAATTACGTAATGAGACGCAAGCAAGAGAAATATCACGGCACGATGTATACTTATACCATTAACGTAATGTATCGTATCTCGCGAATTGCCACGGCACGAAAACACATTGTTGCGCATACGCATGTTGGAAACGTGCTACCGTATGACCGTGGAAGCGATCCGTTTTCACGGTATATTAATGCGATTTTCACGCGATCACGACCTGTGCGACAGCGCGAACTGGTTTGGATGATTAAATACCGGGTGACCCGTTGAAGCCGGGTAATTTTCGTCGGTCCGAAGATTCCGAAAGAGAAATTGGCGTAATCGTCCGATAAAGACCCCTTTAACCGGCACTGAAGGCTCGGTGGGGAAGAAAGCTCTCCTGGAAATTTTTATGCAAATGGAGGGGGTCTCTTTTTTTGGGGTCGGTGATTTTAGTTTTTGGGCACTGCCGGGCAGATCGGTCTCTCTGCCTCCTACCGAACATGATTGACAGCGCTATGTGGAACATGCGTCGTCCAACCCTGCTGTCAAAAGGAGAAGCGAGGGGAGGCGAGTTGCCGAGGAGACATGGAACCGAGCGCAAGAGAGGGAGAGAAAGAGAAGGGTAGCGGAACAGAGAGAGGTAGGATGAGCGGGAGGCAGTGCCAGCAATGGCGGATTGTCGAGGGTCCTTCAACGTTGCCACCCCAGTCATTACTTCGGCATTAACGGGGGATGATTCTCCTTCCCTCTTTCGCGGATTCACCGGTTCATCGAGTGCTCGAGAGGGCCCAGGAGAGGCGGGTACGCAGCAGGGGACTCCTCTCTCCGGGGCACGAATGTCGTGCAAAGTTAAATCGGCAGATTTACGAGTGGTTCTATACTTATCGCTGCCGATATTTCGTTATTTCGCGTCTCTCTGCCCGCGGGTTTGTTTTTTTTTTACTTTTTCAGCGACTTTAATAACGTGATGATGATGAAAAGTTTTGCAAAAGCGGGGACAAGCGTACGGTATAATTAAAGGAACATATAAACAGAACTATTATATCTATTATGAAACTTTTTGCTGTTTCCTTCCTTTTCTTGAAGGCTCTAAATTTTTTGTCCCTATAGGGTACATTCAAATGATACGTTTCATTTGCAAGCAATCCAATAGGTAGATCTCTTCTGAACGCGCAGTTACAAAACGTATAGTTATAAAGTTATTCATCAAATTTAATCTCGCTTGATAAGCGCCCTTTATTTTTGATCATGTATTGTTTCACTAGAGCCGTGGGACGATCGACACCGCTTGGGAAGATTTGGCTGCGCATATTGCGTACCGGATTGCCGCAGCTGCTGCGGTTTCCGGGCCTGATGGCCAGTTGGCCGAATTGTTGCCAAATTGCGTTCTTCCTTCCATCGAAAACGCACGTGGTAACGCATATGATTTACATGTAAAACGTATTTTCATTCTCCAAATTAATGTTCTCAATGCTGTATTAATTAAAAAGTTTTATCGGTGATACTTTTTCTGATAATTCCCACTTAGGACCAATAAAATATAATTTATAATAATATTTTGCATATATTTCAAAGTTGCATTAATATAAAGCTGTTATAAAGCCATAGATATTTATTTTTAGAGTTTTTATATACATATTTTATGTATAAATATTATTTTATGTTCTATGATAAAAATATCGTTCAATGGATTGAAATAGGAAGAAGAATATTAAAAAAATAATTTCTCTGAATCGGATAGTATAATAATAATCGGAGAGTATCACTTTGAAATTAATCAAAATGCTAGAATTCTGTAAAATTATGTCTTTTATTTTGAATTTTATCTTTCCAATTATCAAAATTAATATTTTATATTTTTTTTATCCCGATCTAAAAGACATTCTTGTCTCTCAAGTGACATTAAAGGCAAAATTATAAAATCCCTCGTCAGTCCTTCGTGGAAGTTTAGTCGTATCACTCATCAATCTACGCAGTTATAAGAGCGCTCGCTCACTCGCGTTCAAACGTCAACGGTCTCGATAGGTTTGGCTCGTTCTCCTTTCACAGTCTTCTCATTCTCTCGACGTGTACGTAACGAAAGAGGCACGATTAGTAACGCCGCTGCGAAGACGATGGATTATTGACCGGTGCAATAAAACGACGCCAGATACGCGCGAATATTTCGCAACCAGACGTCAAGCAAGGTCCTTGGATCCCATTCTGGACATGTGTTTCTGTTCCTTCGGTGGTAGCTACACGCCGTGGCTATAATGTTCGCAGGTGAAAGGCTGTGAAAATGTCAAATTGCAAACACGATCCGTAATAACTTCCTTGTTTAGCACTAAATTGATCGCGGAATCAATTATTTGTATATATTTTAAAGAATAAGAAAGTGCATACAAAAAATTCTTTCAAAAATCGTTCTTAATTAAGTACATATCCTTTTAGATTCGTTTTAGTTTAAAGGAATGAAAAATTATATAACAGAAAAAGTAAATGTATATTTAATGTATGTATAACAGTCAAAGAATAACAAGTGTTTCTAAATTAGCTGTAGAAGAAATGGAATCGACAAGCTATGATATAAGTGGGCATTTCTGTGAGCCTCGATTACGTAATTATTATTGCGTGAAAAATCGAGAGAACTGCGCAGATATTCTCGGAAGTTACCAAATAAATACGATTGGCCTTGATCGGAACTCCGTTGGCCCACGTTGTCAGTTATTACTGCGTGTGATCGTATCCATCTGATTACACAATCGTGTACGGGCCCATGCGATTTCGTTGACAGTATCGCCTACGCATCGGCCGATAAGAACTCTACAAACTATATAAACTCACGCGAGTAGCCAACAATTTCATTTCGCTACGCGCTTGACACCCGTCGCGAAGATTATGAGTAGAAGAATCGAAAGTTTCAGAAGTTTGCTTAAAAATATTATATGATATTTCATATATAATGTGAAGTCATTATACACACATACACACACGATATGCCATACCATTATATGACTTAATAAAAACTTGTGACGTTTTTAAATTTCAAAGAACAAACACTTGAGATTGACAATACGGGACCTAAAATTTCGGAGTTAGATCTTCGTTATAAATCTCTTTTGAGCCATTTCGTGGTTTTAATATATACACGGAGAATAACTTGAGGCATTGTAATAACATAGAGACGTATCGAAAACTCGCGAGAGACGTTGAGCACGTTGTGAGGCATAAAATAACGTTTACCTGCGTGACGTTATATCGCTGATGGCGTTTAACGCTGCCGGATCGGTGCAATGTCCGCAGGCGGCCACCAACTAGTTCAAGGAGAGAGAACATTGGCTTCGGAGCCAAGAGTTTCACGCTCCGTAGCCGTTTATAGCCATCCTGCGTACGCTACTGCCACGATAAACTTCTCGTTCCTTTTTTTGTCTTTCTTTTTTCAACACTGTGCCGTTTTACTGTACTCTTTGCTAAAATCAGCCGTTTATTTCACTATTTTACGAGAGCGTAACATGCATGACTTGCGTTTTTGTTAGGCGGAAACCGACACCAAATTGGGATCAGACTTGAAATATTTACAAAAAGAGGAAAAATGATATGTAGGACTCTAAAACATTTTATTGCCGAGCATTATCATTTTTTTGACCAAAGGAGGCTTGATACAGAAGAAGAAGTAATTACGGAGCTAATTTACAGGATCGGTGTACGCCTTTATCGCGTTGATCAACTGTCAATTATTCATCTGCAAATTCTACAGCGTAGACGCCGTCGAATATGTACGCAAATATGTACCGGTTATACTGCCAACCATCCCCCTCGGCATGTATCACCGCAGGTGGAACCGCGGAGGAGCAAACGCGGTCGTGTTTCCCTGGCAACTGGAGAGGCGCGTTTGGACGCTCGGATCCGCGCAACGCGGAATCGAGCTCGTAAACCACGGTACGATCGGCTTTAACGAAAAGTCAGTGCGTCGCGACGTGTAATCGAACGCCGTTGGGATAAAAACTGACTAATCCCCGGCTCCTCGATCATTCGATCCCTCTCGAGGGGGCGAGGCAGCGACCATCACGTCAACTGAAAGCTCCGTCATACATTCTAATCCGTCGTTTCAAAGCGCGCACGAAAAAAAAATGAAACGGATTCGATACCTTACGTACTACGTGGGTTCAAACAGTCGTAGGGTTCCTCTTCTCTTCGCTTGATGTCCGTCATATCTGATCGCGCGGAGCGAGACGAGATTACCGTCGTGAATGATACACGGCCGCGCCGTGAGAGAAATCCTCCGTGCCCGCGTGTTTCCGTGGCAACCATAAACAGGCGCCCCGAAATTTTATTGGCGACCACTGTCGTGTCGCAGGCAGGTGGGTCACCTCTTTTACGATCCGCACGTGGATACATCGGGGGTTTCTAGCTACCTCGGTATTTTCGCAGCCTACCCTCTGTCCGACTCCTCTCATCCCTTCTCGAGCTTTCGTCACGGGCGAACACGCTCGCGTTCAGCATTTATCGGCCTCGATTAATTTCCAATGGATGCTCGTAAAGCGTTTTACTGGCTATCGTACGTGCCGATACAGTCGGCAAAAAGATATATTTGTCGAATACTGCGCTTCCGCTGCGATACGGCCGCGGATCTCGGAGAGAACTTCCTCGTTTTCTCGAATAGAAACGACCGCAATCTCCGTAATGGAGAGGAATCCGTCGGCATCGGAGGCGTTCTGGTCGCTAGTAAATTGTTTCGTGCGAAAGACTGTTTGTTGCGTTCTATTCGTATTTTTTTCGAGGATAGAGTGACCGGAGGTTCCTAAATCTTTCATCCCTTTTAACTAGACTCTTTTTTTATATCTCGGTTGTGACTGTACCTTTATTTTATAATTCTGTTCGTTATAACGTTTGTATTCGGCTTCTCTTATATATATATATATATATATATATATATACCAAGCTATTATTCATATTCATTTTTCATAATAGAGTATATCTTATATATACATATTTGAGATGAATTGAATGACTTTATACTGAAATGAGATTGCATGATATGGTTAACAAACGCTAATCATAATATTAACATTTCGGACTTGTATTATAAAAATTTTCAATTAATTTGTGAACGCTGATATTTTCTTTTATTTTTCTTTCTCTATATTAATTAGTCATACTGTTCAGTTTTCCTTAGAAGTTTAAGACATTCTTTAGAAGAGAACTATCCTATGATTCCTATATTGGTTTTGGCGGAGTAGGAGCGTGCATTTATCGCCGGATGCACTGACAGCTTCGAAGTTCTCGCATCGAATAAATAGTTGGCATTTCTCGCAATGGAGAGACGACCCGATGTATGACGCACTGGTATTCATAGAATGCTTACATAATATTGGCGTTTCCGCGATAAAGATAATGCACACAGGGCAATAAACCGTCGAAAGGATAAATAAACGGGTGAATTTGAGAACCAGCAATTCAGAAATAACAGAATAAAACAGTGAGAAAACAATATAAAATAGAAAACTAAAAATTGTTAGTACAATAAGATAGTGTCGTATCAAATAATGGGAATTTTTGATATTTAATAAAATTTTATATAAAATTATGACGTTCTGATTATTAGAAAAGTTATGATCTTTTATCATGTACACAATATGAATTAATATTTAATAAATAGTTTATCGTGCCATCGATAAATTGTTTCATCGTTGAAAGCACTCTCTCTTTCTCTCTGTTTTTATTTCTTACATCTATCTTTCTATCTCTTCATTTCTATTTCTCCCTGTCATGCTTTTCTTTGTGCAATACTAATATTTTTATAATTTTTTATACATACACTTTTATATTCTTAATCAATAATGATAACGTCTATATCTGAACACACTTAACTCATATTTTCTTGACGATGATCAAATGCATCAATAAAGCACTTTAAACAATGTTATATTTTCTTTGTACACACATCATAAATGCACTATCTAGCGACCGTGCCTTTTTTTCCATGAACCGACAGTTCGTGAGAGAGCTTAACCTAATCAGGGCGAGATCCACGACGGGGGGTATGAAAAAGAGCATGAGAGCGGCGCAAAATTTATGGTTGATTTATGTATGTCGCGAACGGGCCGCATTTTAATTGCTATATAAATATCTTGGCGTGAATATCCACGATTGCAGTCACGGTTCAATTTCATTATGGAATTTAATGCCCGCGGCGTGTCGATAAAATATGTCTAAGGTACCCACCCAACGATTCGTTTTGCGCTTATTTTTAGTCTACTTCTAAATAGTATCGCAAAACAGGTTTCAGAACACGCAAAATTGCTACAATGAGGATAATATATGTGACATAATAAGTAATATAAATGTGTTTTAGAGTTAAGATTAAATACTATACTTTATATTAACCTGCGATGCAATTTTTAACTTTTGTTAGAAGAATGAATATTTTTTTTAGGTGAAAGACTTTATTTGGTGAACAAATTGCCATTAAGTTTAAGTGTCTATTTACTAATACGTAAATATAAACTGTATTTCTCGACGGATAAGAATTTCTTGACATAATTTTTTTAGTTACATAATTCTATTTGATTAAATTTTATCGGCATTCGAGAATAGATGTATTTTATTAATATGCTTCTATCGACGATTCGTCAAGTTCGAGAATGTTAATGGTGTTTATTGTGTAGGTAATGTAATTGGTATCCGTATCCCTACCGACCGGTTTGCCACTTCGCGTCGGCGTTTTCCTGGTCGTCTCCGTTAAGGCGTAATTACTTCGTCGTGATCTTTCTTCAATCAAAAACAAATGTCGACAATTGTAGGCGGACATGATAATTAAGGAGTAAGGAGATTGTACTTTCAAATACAATTAGAGCGCTTTTGAGGCATAATTTCCATTTTTGCTGTCTACAATCCTTTAGTAGAAATTAACGGGAATAAAATATTAAATTGTAGGTGCTATATATAGAATTAAAAGTTTACGTAAACATTCGTGTCTATACCTCATATTTTACGTTAAATATTAAAAATTATACGATATTTGTGTGTTTCTGATTATTTACCTTTTTTCTATTACTTTTATTATTTTTATAGAATTTTATCTTGAAGATGAGAATTAAAGATTTAATTTAACTATTTATAATATATTATCTTGTTTTTAATATCCCTCGTAGATAATTTGCTATAACTTCTGTTACACACTGTGTACACACGAAATTTTCCATCCACACCTGATCAGATATCCCGTTAGTCAGCTGTTATCTCTTTTAACGAATTGTGGGAACACAGATTGCGCTTATCTGTTCAGAATATTCTAGAAATCATCGATTCTCGGTTTCACATACGCCGGGTCAGCTTCCCAGACGATTGTCTAGATATAAGACACACGATCGAATCGCGGAGATTTGTGGATTCCATTATGAAACTTTTCGATTTACGTAAATTCTGATCCACGGTAGACCTCGATTGGGTTGCAATGCTCGGAATAGATTAAATCTTCGTTGGAGAAATGGGGCGATCGGATGCGATGAATCAAGTCCCCCAGGCTTTTCATCTCGGAAAAGACGTGTCTTTTTATCTTTAAATCATTTTCCCGTGCTACACGTCAACGGAGATTAAAGTTTCATTCGAGCCCGTAATTTCATTTAGATTTACTTATCTGAGTTTCAGTCGTGATTGGTTTAGTACCGTGTTTCATTGGTACAAGATGGTATAAGGAAGATAATCATGGTATTTAATCTATTTGACTTTCTGTATGCATCATGCAATTTTTCGCTAGAGCAGTTAAGGAAATCTATGCAAACATCGCGTAGCATAAAAATGTGATAAAATACGATTTAAAGACGCTTCAAATTATGAATACATATGAAATATTACATTAAATATAGCCATGTAATGTTAACGTTTCGTAACTTCTTTCTTCTTTGTAATACAAATTATTATATACACATATTATATTTTGCAAACTTTAAACAAATGCGATATTATGTTTGATTTTTTCGAGGTATACGGTTCGTGTGGGTAATTAATCATATAATTTACGTGCGAATGGTTTATTAAATTATCTTCTTTTCGCATCAGAGAGTCTTCTGCATTGAAGGCTCGTTCGCACCCCCAACGAGTGGCTATGCGTCAACCGACTACGCGAAATGTTTTCCCTTCGTCATCCTCAAACGCTGTATTGTCTCTGCCCGATCGACATTCGGCTTTATCAGTCCGGCATATTGAGTCGGCCGACCGGAAACGCGGTAGCCGAATATGCCTCGAGTTTCCTCTTCTCTTCCTTCATCCTCGTCAATCGCCCACCATCGCATGCCTCTCTCTAAAACTGACGATTCAGATCTCTCCGAGGGTTCTCGATTGCGATTTGAGATGCTGACGATGGGGCGATGGCCACGCGCGTCGTTCACGGTATTTGTCGAATGTCAAATATCTGCTTCGAAGGAACGAACTGGATATTGCGCCATTGTTCGTCATACGTCAGATATTTGCCCTGTTCGGGGTAGTGCGGATGCATTTCTCAAAGAATTAATCGATACGGCATGACATGATACGGTATAATAACTGATACAGCTTCCGAAGATTTAGTGGTATTAATAATATTATCGTGAGACTTCGTTAAAATCTTTCTGACAATTGTTGTTAATTACAACTTTTTTTAAAGTTATTGTTTTATCTCTCATGTCCCGCTACACCTATACTTCTTGATAGTGATGTGTGCTGCAAAAAACTGACTCACAATCAGTCTCTGTATCGGAAATCAATTCGCAGATTAGATTATTTATTAACGCACCAGTAGGAATAGTCAGTTCGCGAGTTTCTCATCTGCCTGTGAATCGCGTAATAACGCGCTGCTTAATTCTATTAATGACAAATTGCTTTACGATGGGATTCAGTTTTCTGAGCTGTCGGTCGGGAAGTGGAGTTCTATGACGAGGGTACAAGATGCCTGAGATATTAACCACGTCTTTAATTAATAAAGACAACCGGTCATGTGACTAATCCGATTTTAGGCTCCGATTTGGAGCCTAATATTAAATTACAGAATCTCGATGTGACATATTACTGTTACTATCGTATTTTTTGTATTAATTTTTCTATTGTTATTACCTAATGCATATCTTTAATTCGACATTTAACTTCCATTAATTTCCATTTAACTTTTATTTTTACATAAAAATAATAAGAGTGTTAATATATTGCAAAATTGCATTATTTTCCAAATGTTATATGACATGTTACACATATAAATGTTGCTGTCTCGAGACTGCGTAAATATGATTAATGCCAACGTGTATTAGCGTGTCATATGTACTCACGAGTACTTATGTAAATTAGCACACAATTAATCTGCGATTATTGCTCCAGATATAATGAGAAAAACATATTAACAGTTTTATCAACAACGTAATCATAGGAAATAAAGCCTATATAGAATCATATTTAAATTATATTAGAAGCTTTTTCGGTACGAATGCATTAATTAATTTGAAATATTTGACCACTCCAAATATATACTGTATCTATATAACGGAGTTTTATCATATTGTCATATAAATCGTATCGCTATAACGATCGACAAGGTATCAACAACAGAAATGTAATATTTGTAACGCTCTCGTGAGACTCGTCAGGCGCTCTTTTTTTGGAAACATATCTTTAAGACCAGTATGCGTCATTCGCAACATATTTTCTCTCGGAATTTATCTTAATGCGATGTAAAAATGCGTAACCGAGATTATAGAGTTTCAATTATCTACACTTGTTTCATAAGTTGCACTGTTATCTTTATTTTATGTAGGATACAGTAGAAATACAATAAATATATTATATATTACGACATTTCTATATGTCTATTCATTATCATAAACAAAATTAGATATTGAAATTATCGATTAGATATAATCTGATAATCCGGTTAGAAGTAGTAAAACATCTTGCACTTGTCTTATAATCCGATTTTTGTTCATTGTTTTCTTGGCTATTAATAATTTAATAAAATATTAAATGTGTGTATAATAGCGACAACTGGAAATTAATATTAATGGCCAACGAATTAGATATTTATAGCCATAAGAAGTATAATTTATATATACGTGTAGTCATTATTCTAGATGCCACCTAAGTTTTTTCTTAAGATTTTTTATCGAATATAAAGTTGATTCTTTTTTTACAAGATGTATTTAGAAAATGTATATGAGTATATTTTCCGCTGAAAAATATTAATATTACATGAAATTTTATCGAATGACTATATATACTAAAATTATTATATTATATATTCATATTCGTTGCAAGAGAATACTATTTACTGCTAATTTGTTGCAGAGTTAAAAAAGAAATTGCCAGTTTATCTTTAGTATTTAGTTTTCTATTTATTTGTCTTTAACATTACATGCATATTATTTTACGTTTCTTAATTTAAAACAAGTAATAATTTGGTAAATATGATATTAACAAGGTTCGTAAAAAGCCATGGATACGGGACATAGGATTCTAGAAACCTTTGACAAAGTTTTCTAAATGTTCTTAAATTTATTTTATTAAAAATATGAAACGCAATGTTGGTTTTACAAAATTAAACAATTCAAATAAATGTAACTACATAATACAATTGTTTAGATTAGTGTAGTACAACTACAAGTCTGCAAGCTTACTAATCTACGAAAAGACTTTTAATGCTGATTGGATTTACGTATCATTTTAGATAATACGAAATGTTCTCGTTTGAAAATCATGCTTTCTGAATGATTAACAATATTGTAGAAGTATACATCTGTTTTGCCCATCTCTTACATATCCTTCCGCGCAGTCGCATCCAGGTATACATGCCTATAAAACAAAATAAAGCAATTAAGAATTAAAGATACAAAAGTTTTATTTAATCAAAATTAGTTTCAAGTATATTTTTAGATTCTATTTGCTAAGAAATATACACATAATTTCCAACTAAATTAATTATTTTAAAAAACTAGTCGATACCAGGTGTATTTCTTTTTGACGTAAATGAAGAAAAAATTTTGTTAAAATATTTAATCACAGCTTGTTTAAAACATTTTTTAATATATCTCTTTCGTTAGAGGATTCAATACTGACCAGTGTACAGATACTAGGCGTTGGATTTTGACAGGTGCTTGGGCACGATGTACCACAGCTATTAAATACTTCGTTCTCACCGCAATGAGGCGCAGCACCTACACAAATGTAATTAAAAATTAATTATTTACATAGTAAAGTTTTTATAAAAATATTGTTATTATATAAAATATTCTTTAGTTTCGCTTTTCCTACTCATTACTTCATAAAGATATTGTCTGAAGCGAGTTCTATAAAACGGCTGTCAGCAAGTTACATTCTCGCTGTCAAGCAGAAAGCTTATTATTCTACATTTATATAACGTACGTAATTCTCTCTATTATTGGATTAATATGAAAAATGTATTCTTTTCCTATTAAATTCTGTATTATAAATAAACTTATTTCTGGAATTGCAAATACGAAATTTACTGAAAGAGAGATTAAAAGACTTCTTTTTAAAAAAAAGAATGTAGCGAAGCTATAACAATGGCTATAATTATATTTTGACTTTATTATGACTTCGCCCGTAATTTTATTTAACAAATACGATTATTATTACACGATCTTGCGTTTTAATCTAACACTTGCACACTCTTACGTAACGTCAAAGTGAAACTCCATTATTTAGAGATAAAATTTCAATATTTGACAATTTTGTTTATTATTGTGTTGGACTTACTGATTGTAGCGACTGCCACGATGAGGAAGAGGAAAGCTACGATGCGAGCCATGCTTGTGTCTTCGAATTCGCGTTGCTTGCACTCGAACAACTCGAGATAGACTGATGATAGCTGTCCATTTCATTGAGTTTATATAGCCATGGTGGATGGCCTTCGACCGCGACAAGTTGTTTCTCGAGATATATTTTTTCGGCATACTTCCTTCTTTCTCTCGACTCATCTCATAGTTCTGTACGTGACTATTGGCTCGGAGGCTTGGACCGTTATCGAAACGTGCGATGTGAATTTTAAACATGATTATCTATCTATAGGCTTGTAATCTAATCCTAATTTAGAAGCAGATGTTTTGTATTTTTATGGAATCAAATGTTTAATCATCTAAAGTAATATCAATGCTGAATCTAGGTTTGATAGCTTTTTTATGTGACAATAACAAACATGACAAGAGGATAGAAGTCTTATTTTTATCTCCAAAATAATATTTTATCAAGCTTACAAACATCTATCATTAAGTCAATTATTATTTATAATTGACTTTTATTATTTATTAATAATTGTCGATTACAATTTCTATGTATGATTAGAAGGTTCGAAGGAATTACACGTTTAAACATAATAAAATTTAATACCAGTATTATATTAACCGAAAATGATATAATGTATGTAAAACAATTCAGTCACCCATCTTGCTTTTGAAAAAAGATTTCGGTAAGACTCGAAGATGCATTCTTGCTAACGGGACTATCTCTCGAAGTGACCTCTACTACTTGAATTTGGCATTTGCTCTCATTATATATCTCGTTTCCAAGAAATACATAATTTACATAGATTTACATATCTCTTCACATTGACTGTTTAATTCTAGATAAGTGGCATATTATATTTAGTATGTTACATGATAAAAATAAATGAAACATACCGAAAAGTTTCTACATCACGTAACACAATGCGTTCAATATAAATATTTTTTAATTTCAACAGCTCGCAAATATTTATTTTAATTTTAATAAATTAATATTTATTTTTAATATTAACTTTTATTTTAATATTTACTTTAAATATTATCTAAATTCGATAACGCATAGAAAAATTATGATTGACTAACAAATATTACTCACCGCTTTCATAAGCCAGTTTCAATCGATAACTGATTATCCAATGTAATTTAATTGAAATACGTTAACAGCATATATATATTGCATCAATATTGCAGCTCTACTTGTATTACAAGTAAATTAGTAAATAAGTCAATAATTGATTTTTATAAACAATAGTGCCCGCGATCTAAGAATAAGGACGTACTCGCATTTCTTTGCTAAAAGATTTTTAATGTATTTTTTTTACACTTTAATATAAGTTACATATTTCTATAATAATAGATATAATAATAACTTTATAAGACATGATTTGGTTGCTTTTTTTATTTCACATTTTACAACATACAATAAAATTACAATAACAGAACTCTCATGTTTTTGACCTTTATAATTCGAATATTGAATAAAAAATACATAATGTATATATGCACTCATTGAGTCATTGAGGATGAAAGGTAAATGTCATTTTCACATCTGACCGTGTAACAATTATTTCTTTTCATAATATTGATTTTAAAATATCTACTGTTGATTTTTTTTCTCACGAGTTAAATAATTATAATTTTTTCCACACATATGCATATGCGAATTCCCATTCGTATACGTTTCTTTTTCGTTAAAACTAAAGTTTAATTGCATAAGGGATAATATCAAAATTATGCCTTTTTCTTAATTTTATGTGTTTGCAATATAATCGGCCCTCGCGCTTTATATATAGTAGAGAGAAAATTATTCTAAAGAATAATATATTTTATGCTAAATATGTAGGTAACTCTTAATGCTACTACTGCAGTATCCATATGTGACGTCTGTCTTAACGTATACTTTCAATATTAGCTAATATCTTATTCATTCAGTGAAATCTTGTTATTTAAACAGCATTGACGTACGAATCTTTGTTCATTCTCGGAAATACGATAAAAACAAAGCTTCCTCTATGAGGAAGCAAAAAAAATGAATACTGTCTTCTATGTGTGTGTATATGTGTGAAAGAGAGAGAGAGAATTTTTGAAGACAAAATACATTTGTTATACTATGATATCTTGTGTTATCAGTTCTGTTTCTCTAAAAAAGTTCCATATACATAAGTGTTGTTAACATATTTTTTAAACTTTGTATACACAAGAAGATAATGCAATCTATTGTATATTCTATGATAAGGAAGAAAACTGCGAGGCATGTCGATGTAATTTCGATGCTATGTGATTGTGCAATGGGAATTTACATATGAGAATCGATACGTTTTTAATTTTTAAATATTTTCTTTTTATAGGCGTTTATTATTCTTTTATTTTGTACACTGAAATATTTAATTGTAAAAAAAAACAGTTATTTCTATTATCATTTATAAGTATTCCGCGAAAGAGAACTCAGTCGTTAAGATAAACGTACGTTTTATACGACACGACAAAAAGATCTAAAAAAAGTTTCCGTTACAATATATTTTTTCCCAACTGTCACATTTTTTATACTTGTTACTCTTGTTATACTTGTTACACACGATACTTATTGTTAGTATAGATCCGTTTTTTTTTTCCGGTTATTTTGATATTTAGCCATTCGCGTATTATAGTGGAAAATTGTCGTAAAATAATTAATATCGAAAAATATGTCTTGTGTCTTTATGCACGGAAAAATTAGTGGATGTTATGCAATCAATGCACAGTTATGGGATCAAGCATTATCTTTTTTTTATTCTTGCAAAGTGTGCTTGGAAAAATTGATACACATACTCTGGCATGTTAAAATCTTGATGAAAACATATTATTACTTTTGATACAATGCCGAAATAGGATTTTATTTGTAATATTTTTCCAGGAAGAAATTATGTTATAATTAATTTTAAAACGATGCGTTGTAGGATTTAACAAAATGTAGTTTTTTATTCCAAACGCTATTCTCTTGATAGTTTCAGAGGATATAAAGATTATAGAGGAATATTTTTTTAGAAATATTAAATACATCCCACACATAGTAAATTATTAAAGAAAAAAATCGATGTTATTAATCTGTTGTATATGTTGTATCGTTTATCGTAATATCGTTCGAACTTTCCTCAACTGTCATATTTCAGTATGAATCATAAAATTCAGACCTCTTAAAAAGATTCCACTATCGTCTGTTTGTGCATTTATCTCGAAGTACAGTTTAAAAAAACAAAGGAAGGAGTAAAAATTAAGAACAGATATGTCATTATCAAATTAATACAGGTATATTTAAAAATGTACTTTGATTGTATTAGCGAGCTTACAAAATACAGAATTTCTTACGGATTCGGTCAAATATTTCATTATATTTATCCGCTGTTTTAAAAATGCTTATACATATAATTTATTTTTAATATTCCTAAACTCACTAGTGCAAAAGATCATCGCAATTTTAGACAAATACAAGATTAAGGATTTAGTTTAATTCTCGCAAATAGTTTTATTGCGTGGTTTTTATACTAGACGTATAAAAATATCTTTATTCAAGACTGGTTTACAGATTTTATAGTAATCCGTAAATAAAACAGGTAATTTACCGCGGTAGTAATTTCTTGCCATAAAGATAATAATTTATAGTACATGTACGCAGACAACTTAATTATTTCCTATTTATATTCAGAAGGATTGTTACCATCACCTCAAACAGTTGAGTCATAAAATCGATAAACTGAATAAACTTCATACTTCATTAATAAGTCAGTATAAAATCTAAATTTATTAAATGTTAAATGAAAAGACAGAAAGTTCTTCTAACTTGCAAACTCGAGATACTGAAATATTTGGAAAGCATTGAATTGGAAAAATATTTAGTCAGAGAGATACATTATCATTAATTATATAAAAAATAATAAAAAGTTTAAATTTTATAATACCATATTTATTAAATATTTAAAAAGTTGCAGATTAATAATTCGATAAAATAAACATTGAAAAATGTTTAATGATAGTAATTCATATAATACGAAGACGGAAATAAAGATAATTGCATTTATTTTTATATACTTTTATTTTCTCTTTCTTTCTCTATTTTATTTCCAACTCATAATAATATTCATTAATTACATAAAAATATGAATTATATAAGCTCGAGAATGTTAAGGAAGCCGTAGAAAAAGCTTAGCAGATTTAATTTTGCGTTTTTTATTTTTTTTAATTTTAAATTTGTAAAGAATATAGATATCTAGTATAATATCTAGTATAATGGAGAGGCGAATATATTCTTGTTCGTTTTTAATTAATCAGTAAATATATAAACAAACAATAATATGTCAAATTGCATTTAATACATGTTAAAACTCGCCGATTTTTAATTGAATTTTTTGTAAAAATATCATTGGCGTTAAACAAAATTTTTCAGCTCCTTAGTAAGTACATGTTTGTTAATTTCTAGCATTGTGTAGAGGGCACACATTCTCCTGAAGATTTTAACAACAACCCATCTTTGCATTGGCATCCTTGCACGCATTGCTGAAAAAAAGAATAATATTACAATAGTATCAGTAAAAGAATAGCAAAATATCGATATAATATATTGTAGTATACATAATTCAAAAAATATTTCACAGTTAATCGCATAGTATGTTTACTTCAAAAGAAATATAATTTTTGACGGAATTCGCGTATTCAGCAAAATCAAATAAATACCATAGTACAAAGTGGTGGATCGGGGTTGTTGCAAGATGGTGGACATGCCGATCCACACTCCTTATACTCTTGATTTACCGGACACTGTGTCTCTGTCTGTGCGATAGTCATGCCTGTACACAAGAGTGCAATGTTACACAAGTTATAATCAAGTCCAATTACAATATTAAATTGAAAATGGGAACTAAGATTATTGTTTATGAAGTTTCGAATTTAGTCGCAGAGTGAGGAAACGCAATAAATTCTTGCGTAGCGCGTAACTTACTGCAAAGCACTCCGATCATTAGGAATAATACGAAACTAGCGCGAGACATGGTTAATATCCTTGCACTTTATCTCGTGGACTGATGCTTCTGATGCGAGCTATGCGCTTTTATATACCGGCCAGTTTATTAGCTGACCTTCACGCTGAGACAAAACAGTTTAAAGTCACGTATTGAAAATTATTATCTATTTTCTAACTTATTGCGTCAGCGTCTTCATCCGCTGACGCATACATACGCATAAAAACATGTGTTTATTATCGTTAGCGACAACGTTACTCAGAGAATTCGAACATATAGATGTCGTTATAATCGTGAGAAAATATTGTTAGTGGAATTTTAACAACGTACAATTACGTTGTTGCGTTTATTTTTATGCGCTATGTTATTATTTTTATCCTATGTTTTTATATATTTTCTAAGTGCATCCAAAAGTATGATCTAAGATTTGCTACTGCACAGGAATTTCTGAAATAATTATTAGAAAAAGAAGTATATGAAAAGAAATCTTTGTGTGCTTTAATTAACATGTGTTATTCACAGCGACTCGTTAGATCAGTCAGAATGTTAGATGCCTTATTTGTAATTCTTTATTTCTCAGATGGTATTCCCCGTCCATATATATCACTATCACGCAATTGTGTTAGGCTTTATTCGTTATCTGCCGACGATAAAAGATTGGTCGACCAGAAATAGTAGCACATGTCGTCATTTATATAGATACGTTATTATTTTTTAAATGGTGAACTATTTTAAATTGCTGATGTTTAGTAATGTTAATGGGTTTGTGTGAAATAACGTGGACTGTATATAATGGTTCTTTAAACTTGAATGACTATTAACTAATGATACACTTTGACGTAAGGCACAAAGACTGTAAATCACGCTATCACACGCTACTGCTGCCAAATTGCAACGGCTCTCTATCTCAATGGCGCCTAACTAATTCGACTAACTAATAAGAAAAAGGAAACGTGCCAAAAGTAACGCCACCTAACTTCCGCTCAGCGCACGAGCGCCTTCAAGATATGCGCGCGTTGCACTAATAAGTAATTAGAGTCGGGACGACGCAGGCAGAATGCAACTCTCGTTCGATCAATCAGGAAATTTCGGGCTTGCAAAACGTTGTGTCCACTTTGTCGGCGTAAGCTCGACAGTCTCTCAATCCGGCCGCTTTCCGAACATGCTTTTACCCTAAATGCTATTTCGCCATCGGCGAGATGGCCCAAGTGAATCAGTCTGACCCTTCTGCTCTCCCTCCTGGCACATACTTTTTTTTTATTCTACGTAAAGAGCGCTGAGAATCGAGTATCCGGCGATTCGAATCGAATTTATTAGAATGGGGAATTGATTTATTGTCTGTGCGTATATATGTACAACTTCTTTTCGGTTGAAATATTTTTTTCCATGAATTAGAATTAGAGCAACTAGAATAACTTTAAGATGACGCATTCGCCTAGAAAATCATAAACCCCATCTGCAATGTCTAAAAAAGTATAAAGTCTACTTATTTACATTGCTATCTGCGATGTAAATAACGAATTCTTTATTAAACGCATATTAAACGCGCATGATTCTTGTGAAAGAACTTTCTTCTCTTATTTTTTATATATCTTAAGAAGCGAAAACTGTAGTCGATTACCGACCATCGTATCGCAAGGAATCGAAGACGCGCGAAATGAATGCACGAACGAAAACTGCTTTCGTACAATGGCGAGCCGACGACTTAATTACTTGGAAAACCCGGCGTGTAATTGTCCCACGTACCATTCCCCCATTGTCCTGGGTGTCCTATTCAGCATTTCACGACGCTACCACCCGTTTCTGACAGCGGAAAACTCGATCGGGGATTCTCGAGATTTCCCGCTCGTTCGCCTGCCTTCGCTTTCCGGTCAGCCTTCGTACTTCCTCTCACCCTATGTCCTATCTCGTTCTTGATACGCTGCTTTCACCGTTCAGCCTTTGTGTCGAGCAGCAAGTAGACGGTAACTATATCGTGACTCTGTCCCACTGACCCAAGCGTAACTTTACTGACCGCAATTCGACAAGTGACATATGCACAAGTTACAAAGTATCTGGAGTACTCTTATTCAACTTCCTCCGTAATTTATATATATATATATTTTTTATTAGGCATGCTTTGAAACGAATCCAGATAGTAATAATACTTACAAAAACATAAGTACGGAAGAATACTTATATATGTATATGAAAAAAAGAAAAAGAAACAAGAAAAGATAGAAGTTTGATATAGCTAGATATAGATGTGGAAATGGAATATAAAGGCAAAGCAATTATGCAATACTGGAGCAAAAGGGCACAATAAGGAATGTGCTAAAAAAATATGAAGCGATTAGAATTGACATGCAAATAGATGAATTTATAGGTGAGGGAAAAAAGATTTAGAAATAATGATAGACTGATAGAATGTGATATAGAATGAAGTAAAATGCTATAGAATATAGAATAAAAATATATAGCTTATAATTTATAATTTGATCATGTTGAGGCAGAATTATTAAATAAGTATTAAATTAAAGAGATCATATGTGTGTGAAAAATCAATATTAAAATTTATATATTATTAAAAATATATAATAAAGTTAATGCAATATAAAAATATAATATAAGAATAATTTATTGTATTATAAACTCTAAACTGAAAGCCATTCTATGCAAGACAAGGATTATAAGAAATAAATAAGTAAATAAAAATAAATTGCTCAATTTGAGATATTTGAGAAATATCTTTTAAAAAAATATTGTTTTAAATCGATATGACTGACGCTTTTATTTAGCTTGTTTTAAAAATATTTGATGTAAAAAATATATTTTATTTTATTTAAACGGAATATGTATACATTCAATAAGTTTATTCTGTGTTCACACAGGATGCATTATTGCCGTCTGCGTTAATAATATTAATATATCGTGAGTCACAAGATATTGGTTTACAGATTTTTTATGTATTTTATTTCTTCGTCTTATAAAAACTTGCTTTTTTATCATTTATATATATTTAACATACATAAAATATTATACAGGGAATCTAATATATAAATGCTTCAAATACATTGTGTAGTGCAGATAAGAATCTTATTGCAAAATTTTACCTACAAATATAAACAATATTGTATATGTATATGTTAACGTTAAAATGTGACATACACTTAATTTTCTAGTAAACGTAACTAGTAAAGACTCATATACCTACCGTTTTTTCTCTTGCATGTGTCGCGCACACATAAGAATAGAAGCGCAAAAAAACAATAGATTATAACGTAGTCCAGTATTACACATTGATTTCTCGAGATCCACGATAGTCTGCGTATAGTTATAAGACAAGAAATTGCACGTTGTTTAATAAACAATATGTCTATTATACTTTTCCCCGATCGTGCGCATTGTAATTTACAAAGATATAAAAATAACTGCGTTTATTTATATATTTTTTTTAATTTTTAATTTTCTGTTTTTATTTCTATTTTACTCTTCCAATTCATAATAATATTCATTAATTACGAATTTATAAAAATACGAATTATATAAATTCGAAAATGTTTCTATTAAGAAAGTCTTAGAAGAAGCTAAGCTCAGAAAAAGCTTAGCAGATTTAATTTTGCGATATTTATTTTTTTTATTTTAAATTTATAAAGCATATATATAGATATCTACTATTAACAGAGAGGCGAATATATATTAATAATTTCGTTTATTTTTAATTAATCAGTAAATATATAATAATTTGTCAAATTGCATCTAATACATGTTAATGCTAGCATACCAATAACCATGATTTTTAGTTGAAATTTTTATAAAAATATTGTTGACATAAAAAAATTTTTCATCCCTTTAGTAAGTACTTATTTGTTAATGCAGTATGAAGGGTGCACACAGTTTCCAAAGGAATTTAGCAGAAATCCTTGTCTGCATTGGCATCCTATCTTGCAAATCTGAAAAAGAATAGTACTAGAATAGTATCAAGAAACTAATAATAAAATTTTGATATAATTTATTGTAATATATGTATATAATTTAAAAAAATATTTTAATGTTAATTACACGTTTTCACTTGAAAAGAAGTATAACTTTTGACCAGATATCGCGTATTTAGCAAAATCAAATAACAAATACCGCAATGCAGGCTCTCTGCACAGGCTTGTCGCAAGATGGCGGACATGCCGATCCACAATCATTCCACTCTTGATTTACCGGGCACCGTCTATATGCAGGACTCCGATAATATGGTAGTTGTGCGATAGTTGTGCCTGTACACATGTGTTACACAAGTTACGGTCAAGTCCAATTACAATAAAAAATTGGAACTAAGATATGCGATAATTTTTTATGAAATTTTGAATTTAGTCGCAGAGTAAGGAAACGCAATAAATTCTTGAGTGGCGTAAAAACTTACCGCAAAGCACTACGATCATTATGAATAGTACGAAACTAGCGCGAGACATGGTTAATAATCCTTGCACTTTTTTTTATGGACTGATGTTCCTGATGCGAGACATGCCCTTTTATGGGATCTGACATTTGTAATCACGCCGTCTGGTGGTAAAAAGTAACACCATTCGAAGCCTACAGAATATCACGAATGTACTAGCGTAATCACAGATACTCTCCATTTTTATAAACATTGCGAATAAAATTGCACATTAATATTAAATACACACACATAGGCTTCACTTCCATGTCAGATCCCGATATCGATCAATTTATTAGCTGATCTTCACGCTGAGAAAGAGCAGTTTACGTTTTGAAAATTATTATGTATCATCTAACTTATTGTATCAGCGTGTTCATGTGCTTACGCATACATACACATAAAAACTTTGTTTATTATCGTTCGCGAGGACATTACTCAGAATTCCATCATATAGATTTCGTTATAATCTTATACATAATTAATAATTAATAATTTACTTATGCTGAGGCAGAATTACTATTAGGAGTATAACTAAGTTTCCGCCGTTTTTTCACAAAAATTCTTTTTATTAATACAAAAGAAACGATACAATTGTTTTAGTCAAAATATTTTCCATTTGCATTTACTACTTTTTGCCATCTTTCAGGTAGCGTACGGATCCCGCGGCGAAAGAATGTCTCGTCTTTTAAGAGTGAAAGAATGTCCCTACGCGATAATGCTGTCGACTCATTTTCTAGTATCTGCTTTATTTTTAAAGTGTGTATCGGAGAGGCTGTGCTGCATCGACTAAATCAGACGGCGCGATATCTACGAGAGTACTATGGGTGGAAATGGGCTTTCCATTCGAGATTATACAGCGTTTGTTTGATCTTATAAGCAACATGGGGCCTTGCGTTGTCATGGAGCAAAATGTCTTTGCGTTGTTCTGAGGCTTATGCCGGTCGTTTTTCTTTAACCGAAACGTTATGTGCATCAATTAAACCGTTCGAACGAGGCACATCAAGAAAACTGGCTGGTAAAACGATGCAAAGACATTTTGCTCCATGATAACGCGAGGTTCTATTGCTCATGACTCATAAGTCATTAGATCAAACAAATGCTGTATAATCTCGAATGGGAAGTCCTTTTCCATCCAGAGTATTCTCCAGATATCGCGCCGTCTGATTACCACTTGTTTTGGTCGTTCCAGCACAGCTTCTCCGATACACACTTTCAAAATGAAGCATGCAGATACTAAAAAATGAGTCGACAGCATTATCGCGTCGAGACATTTTTTCACTCTTAAAAGACATTCTTTCGCCGCGACATCAGTATGCTGCCTGAAAGATGACAAAATATGGTAGATGCAAACGGAAAATATTTTGATTAAAATTATATTGTTTTTTATACTGAGAGAAAAATCCAGGTTTAAATAATCGTTCGAAAATTAACAAACGGACAATCCGACACTTTCAATCGGAATAATTAACAAGCCGATCAATTATCAGTGATATCCGGCTATCATTGATCGGACATTATTCTAATCTTGATCGGCTTTTCATAATTCCGATTAAAAATATCGGATTTTTGAACGAATTGTCCATTTTTCTGAGTGTATGTATTAAATGTTTTCTATTAAGAAAACCTTAAAAAAAGCTGAGTAGATTTAATTCTGCAATATTTTTTTTTTTTTATTTTAAATTTATAAAGAATATATAGATGTCTATTATTAAGAATATATGTATAGACATCTACTATTAACAGAAAGGCGAATATATTAATAATCTTGTTTGTTTTTTATTAATCAGTAAACATATATTGCATTTATTACATGTTAATATTAGCATGCCGATAATTTTTAGTTGAAATTTTTGTAAAAAATATTGTTGACGTTAAACAAAATTTCTCAACTCCTTAGTAAGTACATATTTGTTAATTTCTAGCATTGTGTAGGGTGCACACAGTTTCCTGAGGAATGTAGCAGAAATCCTTGTCTGCATTGGCATCCTATCACGCATTGCTGAAAAAATAATAATAGTATCAGAATAGTATCAAGAAACGAATAGTAAAATTTTGATATAAACTATCGTAATATATGTATAATTAAAAAAAAATATTTCACCGTTAATCACACGTTTTCACTTGAAAAAAAATATAATTTTCGACAGAATTCGCGTATTCAGCAAAATCAAGTAATAAATACCAGAGTGCAGGGTTGATTAGGTTGCGAGTTGCAAGATGGTGGACATGCCGATCCACAAGTGGTCCACTCTTGATTTCTCGGACACCGTCTCTGTGCGATAGTCATGCCTGCAGTACATGTGCAGTGTTACACAAGTTACAATCAAATTCAATTACAATATTAAATTACAATTAAAAATGAAAACTAAGATATGCGATGATAATTGTTTATGAAACGAATTTAGTCGCAGAGTAAAGAAACGCAATAAATTCTTGCGTGGCACAAAAACTTACTGCAAAGCACTCCAATCATTAGGAGTAATACGAAACTATCGCGAGACATAGTTAATAATCCTTGCACTTTATTTCATGGACTGATGTTCCTGGTGCGAGACATGCGCTTTTATATACCGATTAGTTTATTAGCTGACCTTCACGCTGAGAAAGAGCAGTTTACGTTTTGAAAATTATTATCTATTATCTAACTTATTGCATCAGCGTGTTCATGTGCTTACGCATACATACACATAAAAACCTCGTTTATTATCGTTTGCGACAACATTACTCAGAATTCCAATATATAGAATTCGTTATAACCGTATATGTAATTAATAATTTATAATTTAATTATGTTGAGGTAGAATTGTTAAATTAGTATTAAATTAAAGACATAATATGTGTAAAAAATCAATTTTAAACTTTATATTATATATGTTATATAACATATTATAAATAATGTATTAATCTATTGTAAAAAAAAATATATATATATATATATAATAATAAAATCAAATAATGTAATATAAAATATAATATAAGAATAATTTGTTGCATCATGTATATTGTAAACTGATAGCCATTCTATGCAAAGCAAGTATTATAAGAAATAAATGAATAAATAAAAATAAATTTTCCGATTTATGGAAATATCTTTCCGGATAATATTATTTTGAAACGATAAAATTGAAGTGTTTATTTAGTTTTTTCTAAAAACATTTGATGTAAAAAATATATTTTTCTTTATAAACGGAATGTGTATATTCAATAAATTTTATTCTGTGCCCATACAAGGTGCATCATTATCGTCTGCGTTAATAATATTAATATATCGTGAGTCACATGATATTAAATTACAGATTTTTTTCTGTGTTTTACTATTATTATGTTTTACAATTTTCTCATGTTATAAAAGCTTGCTTTTTTAACATTTATATATATTTAATATATATTTGAAATATATAAATTATATTATATTTTCTTATTTATACAACGTCAATTTCTCGATAATTAATGAAATATTGTTCAGGAAATCTAATAATATATAAAACAGCCAAATACACACATATAGTGCAGATAACATATCTTCTATTGCAAAATTCCACCTGCATATACATTCAAACGTTATTGTATATGTTTGTTACATATAACGTTAAAATGTGACGTATACCTAATTTTTCAGTGAAGGTAACGGATAAAAACTGATACTGTTTTTTACGTTACACGCTTCGTGCACACGTAAGAATAGAAGCGCAAGAAAACAACGGATTATACTTTGACATAGTTCAGTATAATACACACCGGTTTCCCGAGATTTACGGTAGTCTGCGTATTGTCATAAGATGGGAATCACACGTTGACGGGTAAACAATATCTCTATTATACCTCGGTTTTTCCCGGTTGTGCGCATATACAACACACGAAGGTGACTGGATGAATCGACTTTAAAAAAGAAAAAAAATGACATCCTAGATGCGTTGTCCGATTACCGTCGCTTATTCAGCGGTAGACGCGAAATTATCTTTAAATAACTGGCCTTCGTTGTCTCAGACGCGAAGAAAAGAGTGTTTGCAAACAGTGAATTTAGACGTGGAAGGTTACAATTTTAAGCGCACATTTCGCGCGCGCTGATATTTGCAAAGATACAAGTCGTATTATGTACTGTTAGAGTTGTAATTATTGATTCAAATTTTATTTCTAGTGATTTGATATTGTTTTGTCTTTTTATCTATAACAATAAGTTTTTAAGTTGTCTGTTTCTTCTCTCTTTTTTTTGCCTGTTGCTTTTCTAGCCATTTTTTTCAGTAAAAGTTTTTTTATATTGTGTAAAACAAATATACTTGTGCGATTCTACGTCAAATCGAATAGCAAATGAACACGTATTTTTTATTTTTTCAAAACTTTTTTGTTTTCAAATATTTTTTATTTACTCGAATTCTGAAGTCACATTACCTTTAGAAATAATATAATATAAGAAAATTATATATTTTTATAGTAGTCTTTTTTTTAGTTTTATGTCTTATGTTCTACCTCATCTTATTTTAAAGATAATAAATCAAGGAATATTTTATAATTTATAATTCCTTGGGAGAGCTTAAAAATCCGAAAAAATTATTTTTTACATTTAAAATAACATATTTTAGATAAAATGCATTGTACAAGCAGATAAAGCAACCATCACTACGGTAGAAATAATTAGACTTCCTAAGACATGGCATAATACGTTCGGTCAACATCATATAAATGCTAATAAAATGCTAATAGAACTTTCAGAATTGCGAAAACGCTTGTCACTCCGCCAACAAGGGTACGCAAATTAATGACGAAAACATACATTCCTACCACAATGGTCTTAAAAATCCGGATTATGCTGCAAGGATAGTTTATGCATAAAAGATAAATCTCTTTATCTCAAAGATTAAATTATTTTTTATATTTTTTTATTCGCTGCAGCTTATGAGTCTTGCATCGTTCGGGGAGGGTTACATAAATATACATAAATTTATTTATATTAAAAATATTTACGTCGTGTTACTATTTATTCAGTTTTATAAAAGTAATCCAGGAAGAAATTAAAAGACAAAAAGTATCACTTTTTTCTTATCTTCCTGTACCGCATAAATTTTTTTGTAAATTATATGAACGACCATTTATCTTCTCAGTACATCTCATTGTACTGATAATGGTTTTATAAAGTAACGATCTTGTGCGCCATGATCGTCTAGGTATAACAGGCAAGTGAATACATTTTCCGCGCATCTTGCTCGGTGCACCGAGCGCAGATTCGAATGAAGCCATTCTTCCGGAATATTGTTCGCTAACAAGATGATAATGCTCGACTCCGAGTACACACGACGGAAGTCGGAAACCCCGCCTTTCGACAGGATCGGCTTCGCGTTTGCTTTAAGCCGCTTTTCGGATTAGCAAAGCTTCTCCCACAGTCATCGTCCGGTTACTGACGGCCCGGTACGCCGAACACCCGAACGGCCGAACGAAGTAACCATGCAGGCTCGACGTTCGAACGTACAATCGCGTAAGTCAAACAGTTTGGCCGGTGTTCCGAAGAGGTGCTCCAATATTTGGCCTCGTAATGTAATCCAGAAGTTGAGAGAGAGGATAACGTTCAGAATGTCCCGTACCTTTCCTATATATACACCTAGGCGAAATCCCGTCGAATATCGTGAGGTAGCTTCGAAATTTTCGGCACCGTTCTTTGTACAAGTTCGTTGTCGTATTCAGCGACGTGGTTCGCGATTAAAATGCGCCGGACAGTGTGCGATTACGAAACCGTTGCTCACGCGAGCGCGATTCATGTGCTCTGTCGATCGCATTAACGCCGCGGGCGATCGGCGAACGGTGCACGATGTGGGAAGTGCGGAGGTACACTTGATTTAAAAAATCTGCGGGCATTTGATGGCAGTAATATAATAATAAAAGGAAAAAGAACGTTTAAAACTTTAAAACATCCGACGATTCTCCCAGCTTCTTATATTTTTTCGGAAATTATGTATGTTATGATACTGAAAGTTTTATATTCTGAGATATTTTAATTTTTCCTTGTATGCATTCTTAAATTCTTGTATTATATTTTTTATTATGTTATATATTATTTTTTTACATATGCGCTAATATAGTAATATAACAATAAATTATTGCAATCTGCTGTTTACATACCTCCAATTTCAACAATTGATAAAAACGAATAACTCCTTCAGTTATATTGATATTTACAAACTTAAAGATAATATCATACTTCTGTAATACGCACATGTTTTTGGATTGAACAAACGTAGTGTAACTTTTGTGAGTAAGTGTAGCTCGAATGAAACGCACATGGTGAATCCAGCTCGAGTTTCGCATGCCGCACGACACGTGCGACGATCGAAACTCTCTCGTGCCAGGAGAGCGAGAGAATGAGAGGGGCATATATTCGTTGACGTACACCAAGAGAGCAAGGAGAGATGGACGCCAGTGCCTGAGGGGTTGCTCGAGTTCCTGCCGGCATTTGTTTAATTGGGAACCGACATGGTCGCCATGGCACCCCTCTCGATCGACCGTTTACTCGTCCACATGAAATCTCTTCAAAATTCACGAGCGGCGCACGAAAGCTACTCGTAGAGAATGCAAAAATTTATCCGTCTATTTCCCGCATATCGCACAGAATTGCAAAGAAATTCAGTGAATGGGAAGAATCGTAAAAATATCGTAAAACACAATTTTATTTTTCTCCTCTTCTGAGGCATTTAAATATAACATGGTCCGCGTAGGTAAATTTTCGAAATTTCAATTTGTGAAGTTTTAGAGAAGTGTACCCTCATGCAATATTACGAGCTTATAGCCCTTTAGTTTACGTGTCGTGCAAGCTGCTATCGTGAAGGCCGACCACCGAGGGTGGGATTGTGAAATTTTCTCTAACCAAACATGGCCGCCAGATCAACCCTCCACAAAGCGACGTCGATGCGAAACTCCCGCTGCCCTGCCGCCGGAGGTCTCGTTGCAAGGAAACGAGGGTTGAATTCGAAATGGTGCTTAGCGTACACGTTACGTACTGGCGCGTATACCATTATCGTGAATTCATTTCTGTTTGATTATACCACTGATACTCGCTATAAAACTAACAATATGCGGCGAGAGTAAAAGAATTAGTGTCTTAATGAGCTTTTTCATTTCAAGACATGATATTTTCTTTATAAATATCGTCAACAATTTCGATATTGAAAAAATACGCTTGATTGAACGCAACATGTTGGGAAGCACGCACAAAGCTGCGACTTTCGAAATTTCCTTCATCAGAATCGCCCGTCTCCATTACGATTTTCTTGAAATTTCAGAATGTAAATACATTTTCCTCGGGTTCGGTCGGCGTGTTAATCCGACAAAATGTAAATACTGTCCGCTGTATGAATATTCAATTAACGGACAATAGCTGTGCAAACTGGTATGTTTGTTTATTCAGGCTACTGAGGATTATCTGCAATTATCGAAGGCGTATTCTAACAATTTTCGTTTCTCGCGACAGGGAAATCTCTTTGATGACGAGATTATATCAGAACAATTTATGTCATGTTTACATATGTATGTCGTGTTCCTTTATGGTGTGTAACTAGTTAATAACGATTGTACAAATTTCAACAAGTTATATAAAACTGCACATTTTATTATTCATGATTATGCATCCGGTTGTTATTTTGGCAACGGAAAGCGAGTCAGCGATGTGACACACGAGATATCTTTCAGATATCATATTTTATTGTATAATTAAAGCGATATTGGATTTTCAAGATACCTGTTTATTGTTTATGCAATGCTAGGAATTTCGTAGTATTAATCCGGACATAAAAATTAGCAGAAAAGAGGAAGAAATTTCTACTCTCACAAACGGCTCGTTATCGCTTTTTCCCCGAGATTTCCTACTCTAGCGTTAGCGTTTTCCTGAAATAAGCGTTCAGTCCCGGTACCGGCAAATTGATTGGAAAAATGATTGGATTTCTCAAGTATCCTGAATAGACGGGATGGTCATTACGATATATCTGCAGAATAGAATAGATTCTTTTTTACTACAGAAATTTGCAAGGTTTATGCATTTTTAACAAAAAAAAGAGCCTGTTTCGGTTAGCAGGAATAAACTAGAAATAATCATCGCGGAATATGCAATTACGAACGATTAATAATTGTCGTGCTTATTCTTGTACCGCGCGATACTGCCTATATTTGGATACTAAATGCTAAATTTTTGTGCCGTTGTGTGTGCCGCGAGAATACAATAAATTGCCGATTATGTAATACTGTTTTAAAAGATATTTTTTCGCATGTTAAGGTATAGGTGACCCTTAGCAACTTAATGTCTTGTCATTTTGTACAGCCGTGCAGTTCGATATAAATTTTAGACATTGATGACGTTAATTTTTTCTGATGACGGTCTTCTTTTTCTTTTTTTTTTTTTTATGATGTCATTGAATAAATCCTACGCGATCGCGATCTTGGCGGCACGTGACATTTACATCACGCTTACATTACCGTCGTGAGACACGCTACGCATAGTACCACACGCGCGACGAATAATTCACCCTGGCCTCGTACATCTTCGGGACTTTATCTCGGGAAAAAGGGTGAGCACATTTCGAACGTCACGTTGTTCCAGCCGGCAACGTGAATACCAAACGGCGGACTGCATATAACTCACAATCAGTAAACGCGGAATTGCGTAGCGGCGGGCGCTCGAGTAGGTGATAAAGAGGGCAAATATCGTGGAATAGTTGAGAAATGGATGGAGATTGCAGTACGGGATATTATTCTCGATAGCAGAAATCATCGAGAGTCTGGACCTATATAAGGACGCTTGAAGCCGCGCGTCTAAGGCAAGCGATGCGGAAATCCTCGTCGAGCTTGACATAATCCTGACATTATTGTCTCGATGTCGGTTCAGACTGTCGAATAATCCCGGGGATCCCGCGTCCTTGTCTCCCGGGTGCGACGCGATAACACCCGAGAATAGCGTGCGGACCGGTAGGGTTAACGGCGTCCGATCCGGTTTTCAATGGACGATCGATGGAATTTAAAAGCGTCCGTCGCTCGCTTGGTATATCGCATAGTTGTGCGCATAAATCCGCGTATTCCGGACAGCCCGAATCGCGCAACAGCGGGGATTAAAAAGCGCGCTGCCAAAAACATCTCTCCTCCCTCCCTGTTGTAGCCATACTCTTCTGCACAAACGCAAACACGTGCGATGGAACTCGGCTGGATCTCTTTGTACATATATAGGGATTTAATAAAGTCCCCTAAATGTTTCGTTATCGCGATTAATAAATTAAATTATTAATACAAATAATAATTATGTTAATAAATAATATATAATATAATATATAATAAAAGTCTAAATTATTAATATGTACATAAAAAGAAAAAAAATGTCTATCAGAAATTGTATAAAAAATTTAATTTCTATGTAGAAAAAATCCGAAATTCTCATTAGAAAGTACATTGGTGTCAATATAATCGAGAACAGATTAATTTAACGAGTTCCTACGAAGTACATGTTGCACGATAAGATAGCCCGTTAAAAAAATTGATTATCTAAAATTATAAACAAGATTTATTTTCGTGAAAATATATCCGAACCTCTCATTAGAAAATACATTGATATTAGATCAGATTATTTTAATGAGGTTTCTATGAAGTAGAATGCATGTTGCACGATGAAATGTCTGGAGAAACTAATTATCTAACATAAATCACATGATACAAAAATGATTTATTTCCATGGAGAAAGGATTCGAACTTCTCGTTAGAAGACACATTGACGTTCGTATGATCGAAAACAGATTAGTTTAATGAAGTCTCTACGCAGTAGACTGCATGGTGCACGGATGAAATAGCTCGCTGGAAAAGTTGATTATCTAACATAAATCACATATTACAAAAAAAAAGTTCATTTCCATGGAGAAAGGATACGCGAACTCGTTAGGAAACGCCGTTGCCGTCGGATGTGTTCGAGCGCAAATTAAACAAAGTTCAATACGCTCGGTCGCTCGCCACGGAAGTTACACGCCGCACGATGAAATGACCCGCCGGGAGAGCGTTAATTATCTAGATCTAGACGCGTATCTCTCGCGCGCTGGCGATTCTCCGGAGAGACGGTCGTGAAAGAAATTCAAGCGTCGGCGTCGTTCGGAAGATGGATCGGCCGGCCGGTTAGCCTCGCGGAGACCGATAACACGTGTGCCTTTCCTCACGGCGTTATTAGAGCCCGGCACTGAATGAATCACGCATCGACTTAATCGCATTAACGATAAACGCTCCACCTCCAAGAACCCCCTCGGGCTGTGGATCCAGACCCGGTCGGTCGACGCGCGCAAATATTAGCTGGCGATATTTCCTCCGCGCGATTGTCGGAACGGCGCAATGAAAGCCGGGACTCGCGAGTATTCGCAACGACGAAGGCGCAATTATCATGTTGATTATCGCGCGACAAGCTACACTTGTCGAAGATTCGTCAGTATTTAACGCCTCACCGGCGTTATAATTCATTTTCTGTTATTGTCGCGATACGCTTCGCTTCAGCAGCGCGACATAATTTCGCTGTTGCATTTAAAATACGATACGTCTTGAATATGTAGATATAGTTTGAAATAGCAAATTGTGTTTGCCAGATTCGGAGTTAGTAGTTCTATGACTGTCGTCTTGCGTGTGTGCCGGCATAAATTCGACATAAATTTGCGCAAATGACACGCGAAACATCTCTGACGCAACGCTGAGCTAACCGTCCTTCTTTTTTCGATTGTTTTCCAGTAATGGTAAAAATAGCTTGGTAACAGAGACATAAGAGACATTTCAATATAATTTCTTTTCAAGATAGAGAATTCTTGTCAAATACTTTTAAATCTCCGTGAGAGGAGAGATAGGTACTCGCGTCATTAGTCAAGGTTTAAGTACATAGGGAGGAAGATAGTAAAAACGACCTCGGGATGCATGCCAAATTGTCTTTAAAAGCTGAAGTGGTATTTGCATGCTTAGAAAGCAGCGGATTCAAAATTTCCGACGTTAGCATTAATGGAGTTGAGAGAGAGAGAGAGAGAGAGAGAGAGAGAGAGAGAGAGAGAGAGCGAGAGAGAGAGAGCGAGAGAGAGCGAGAGAGAGAGAGAGAGAGCGTGAGAGAGAGAGGATGAGAGAGAAAGCGTGAGAGAGAGAGCGTGAGAGAGAAAGAGCGTGAGAGAGAGAGAGAAAGAGAGAGAGAGAGAGAGAGAACACATCAAAGATTCGAATTTCCACATGCATGGACACAGCTGAAAATGGGGAACGTGCGTAGTAACACGAAATGAAAATAATGACTATATGAATGTGAAATTAAAACGTCGACTATAAAAAGACGGAAGAAAGCGAATTCTGAAACATTGCTTTGACGTATACACAATAGTGCGGGATAATGAAAAATTATGTACCAATAAACGATTTTTTTATTGTCTGAAAAACACGAAGCAAGTCACAAATAATGCGCACCGTGCTCTGGTGGATCGAGTAACATCACCGGTACAATTAAGTTTCTGCCTTTAATTAGGGCAATATCAAAGCACTCTCCCGAACACTAGGAGGGAAAGAGAACAATGAGAGAAAGTCAAAGTACACAATCGGACCAACCACTGTTTGGCAAGGCTCGAACCTATCGAATAACTTGCCGCGTCCCGAGTGTATTTCAACGTAAGGGGGAAAAGTATCTTCTGTAGATTCACAGCACCCCCGCAGCACAACCTACCCCATATTATTTCTATCGCGTTTTCGTTGCGAGAGAAATAGGTAAATAAGTTTATTGTTATTCATTTTTAAAAATTTCTGTTTGATACAGACAGAAATTCAGGTCGCATAATTTACACACTAGATATGTGTAGCTGCAGCCGAATACGAGGACGGCGTGTACAAGAGCCAACCGCAGTTAGTTGGCTCATCATCGTGCTCCGCGTGAATATACATATTGTTTGAAAAAAAGTAATTTTTGAATTTAATAGGGCAATGATAACGCCCCGTGGGCATTCGTGCGTAGGGTGAAGAGAAAAAAAAGTATCTCGCCCGAATATACACGTAGTTCGAATTTAGGTAGCGGCCCCACTGTGTGCTATCTTCCCCCACGTTTTTGTTGTAATCTCCCGAGGGATGCATGAACGCACGTACGGCTCGGAGCGCGGTGTATATCGAGTGACCCTCGCCGGGATACGTTCGCAATATATACAGGAGTTTACAATTTCCGGAGTTTATAAGTCCTCCCCTATATTCTTACTATTACGCCACATTCTATGATGCATTCTGCGCGACTTAATAAAAGGATATTTACAAGGCAAGGATGTGTAAACAAATCTCTTCTATACTCTGCTTTCTCTGTTTCGTGCCATTATTATGGAGGTTATTATTTTTGCAGTGTAAATATTCCGCATATTTCGCACGGTAAAATCTTTATTCAATCTTCTCGTCCGAATCTGAATAATTCGTTGAACGAGCTGATTGAAATAATTACTCTATGAAATTAAAGGACAGAGTTTTTCATTATTCTAGTCTGATTTCCCGTGAATTATACCGACCCAAGCGAAAATATTGTGGCCAGGAGACTCGTTTCGGTCCAAAAAATTGCCTTCCCGACATCAGTGACAGCCCAGAAGTGTTCCCAAGCACCAAAAATTGGCGGATCTTTACGTGATCGGAATTTAGGGGTATCACCTGTGGTCGACGGGCGACTACAGTGACGCTAACTAACGTCATGTAATCAAGTAAGCAGTTCAACCGAACGATCCGGTTAGGACGACTTAGCCCTCCGTATCGACGAGGCGTCACTAATTGGTTTACAGATCTCCCGTGCCGAAGTCGGTGCTCAAAGGTCTCTCTAGTTAGCTACGTCGACCGTCTCCACGATATCCACCCGCACCGTTCAAATCCGCTCTTCGCAAATGCCCTTAATTAATACCTCCATACCCCGTTATTATATCTGTATCTCCGATCAATAATTTTTGCGAAACACGCAAGAACACAAGAACGTGCGAATTTCAAACCGCAGCTGCATTTTTTCTTTCTACATTCTTTCACAGCCAGTTGTTGTAAAGTTCGGAAAAAGCGAGATTGAAAAGAAAGAAACGTGCGATATCGCGCGTCCTTAAACAAGATATTTTATATTTCCATTAATGAGAAGATTTGCAGAGACTGGAAAATTATATCTAGCACGTGCTGTTCTTTCAAAGCGTCGAGCATCTCAGTATCTGAGGAATTTTTATCGCGGCTTACTCTCGTGACGTCCGCTCCAGCGAACGTGACGAACTGTAGATACCGTGTAAAAAAAAGATACATGAAAATATTTTTAGACCTTATGTCGCAGTAAAATGATAATTTCATTTGTGTGCCCCGAGAATATCCGCGAATATACACGACCGAATCGTATTTCAGATTTGCTGGAATCTCTATTAGGATTAAGGAGTGCAACACAGGCATCCGAGAGACACTTGAGAGCTGAAACGTCGGGCACTCTTCCACGAAGTGAAAAATGTCGTCCGTATGCAAAACAAATTGCGCGACAGCTCTCGTGGCGTTTCATTACCCCTCTGCAACCGGGGTGACTGTCTAAACTCGGGCTTTTCCCCGCCCGAGAAATTTAATTCTAGGCAGGAATGCCTGATGTCCTTTAATATCACGGTCACGACGAGTATGACGCACCGTCACCTGCGGTCGGTCCTTTAAAAATGATTAACTCGCTAAAGAAGCGACGGTCCCAGCCGCGCCGAAGCCGATGAAAAATGAAAGTCGCCTGCTCTGAGGACGAAACAAAGGAACCATTAACTCCCCCTCATGCTAACGATGACCATGGACCTTTCCCTAAACAATATTATGGCGAATTTCTTGTATCGAGTAAACAAAGTGGGCAAACTTTCCAACGAATAATCGCACCCATATATAAAGCCCATTCTACAATAGCTGTAAAAGTATGCGTTAAGACGTAAGCAGTAAGCTATTGACTAATGGGGTTTTTACAATCCAAGAATGATCGACTGTAGTTGGTCAATTTTTACTGCTTACGTCTTAACGCATACTTTTACGGCTATTGTAGAATGGGCTTAACACGATACATCAAGTTACTTTGCATATCGTGTGCGTATCTCTCGTTACGTTAATGGAAAAGAAATTTACTCATTTTTTACCTGAAACCTTTTGTCGTTTAACATAATGACTCAAAGTGAGATAATTCAAAATCTCTCAGATATCTGCATTGCATTTCTTGATCATAACAAAGATTTCAGTAAATCTGAAATACGATTGAGTAGGATAATTTAAAAAGTAACTAAGAATAAGATAAAGGCTTTGATATTTTGTAGACAAAAAAATTTTAAATACTTTATATTTAATATAGGTCATATGCAATTAATAAAGAGATCACACTTTTACCGATCACACTTTTTGAATTAAATTAAACTTACTAATTTGCTATCCATGTTTACAAATTATTAGAAGAAAGTATATTTAGATTTTAAAACTACAGAATGACACGACAGAATCGGCTTATTGTTCTAAAGTGTCGCTTCTGTTACTGGATTATGAATGATTTTATCAATCTTAAATCGAAATCGACACGCTCCGTTGTGATCGTAAGAATCGAAGCGACACGAAATCGTATTGACAACAGAGTTGTCATGCTAACAAATGCCTAATTAGTATTCTCGTTTATCGACTAATGAGATGCTCAAGATCAATGTGGCATTACGCATAATTTTCACATTAAACGAGCTCATTAACAGTAAGGTTGAATGAAACAGATTGTTGTGAACGGATCGAAGGTCGGAGTCTTTAAAACGAGAAGATTACCTATTGGGTTCTCCGTCAATGCAAACTTCGATTCTTTTCGAAGACTCTTATTTCAAGGATCTTTATTAACGAGTTCTTACTGAGAATTCAAGCTTATATAAGTTTCACTTTCCAGAAAATGTACTAATAATTTCAATACGTGGAAGACGAGTATTAAACGTGCTCTTAGAATATATTAATGACTCTTTTCTTCAATTATATTGTAAGATAATTAACAGTCTATAATAAACAATATATTTACTAATTGACTCGTAACTAAATTAATTGCGAGATAAAAATTACGCAATTTGTTGCGTATGATATAAACATAATACTGACAACAGCCAGTGTGATTATAACAATATTAAAAGTTAATGATGTATAAATTAACATGCTATTTCCCGTAATACTGAAAGTACGTTATCGCATGTTAGATAATATCCATATTCCGTAGAATATATTAACAAAATTTCAGAATATTTTAGTCACTCTCTCTCTCTCTGTCTCTCTCCCTCTCTTTCTTTCTCTCTTTATTTTCTTTCCCCTATTCTTTGTTCAGCAACAAAGCCGACGCAATTTTCGAGATATCGCCTAACGAGTGGCTGATGCCCAATTAAGCGCTGAAGTTTCTTTCGAAGTCCGTGCCAGAAGCGCAAGTCCTGAAACCAGAAGCTTCCTCTCGTTCCGCCTGACACGCGAAACATCAGCTATTCGAGCGGCTCTTACACCCTCCGCCGTCCAGCGCGGCTTAATGAAAACCGTGATTGAAGCCGGTGCACGGATGCCGATCGATCCGCCACGTATCACGGAGGAGGGTGTCCGAGAGCCAATCACCGGGAACCGTCAAAGGGACGATAATTTTTTTCTTTGTCCCCCTTCTGTCCGATGGGATTCATGAGTTGACTTTGTGCAGATCGTACTATTAGCAGTGCTGCTGTATGTTTGCTGTGTGTCCGAATCATTAGGGAGGCCGGAATGCAATAATAATAATGCTGCAGACCTCTGTGCATGAAACAATGCAGACAGACGATTCAGTAATCGCGTGAATATCTTTTAATTTCATTTTAAGAGTTTTTCTCGCTCATTCTACGAGAACGATACTTCAAAGGCTGTGGCACACGGTAAAAAATCGAAAATTTTATTTATTTCGCTATGCACTTTTGATACCGGCGATATCAAAATTATGAGACCTTTGTGTTCTTCATGCGGATATATTTTCCTCCCTTCTTCCCTCGTATCCCTATCTCGGGACTCGGCACTAAATTAAATTGACCGACACTTTGTAGCTGGATATAGGCATCGGCTTTTGTTTACTCCGGGGGTACCGGTATTGATCTCCGACGTCTTCAGGGAGGGCTCCCGGTTACGACGAATGACGGATAATTTCTCCTTTTTCCTCTGTCGCGGAAAACTGAACGCCGATTCGTGAAACGGGCCGGATACTCCTCGGAGACCTCGCATCGTTTCTCCTCCTACGTTTTATTAACTCTCGGTCGATTAGTCGACCTCGAAGCACCCCACCTACGATCGACCGTCTGGGATTTGCCGTCGAATCGTTCTCTTCTTTATATGTCGTAATTGCGGAATCGAGTCGCGTGAAACATCGTCTTGCGAGTAAAGAGCAAATTTATCTCAGATTTAAGAGTATAATGTCTGAATGATTACACATAAACTATTGGTACATCTACAGTGCTATATCTTTATTAGAATGTAAAAATATAACAAGGAGAATTTTATTATAACTAAATAAGAACAATTATATTAATCTTAATTAATTAATTCCGACTAATATTTTTACGATTTTCATACAACAAAGAGAAGTCTAAAATACCGCCTTATCTACGTAACGAAGATCACCAGCAAAAATATTCGACAAAAAAATGATTTAATGTTTATCTCCTTGCGAACAGGTACAATCGCGATGTCAATACATTTATTAATATTACTTAAGCAACCAACGTCGGACTAATTGCTAAATATAACGGCAATTATTCTATCTAGGTTTGCAGCAAGAGAGCCACGCCGGCCAACGTCCACTTGGCCGGTTTCTCCTTGCTTTTTAAATTAAACGTCCATACATATGTCGGGCCACGCGTGCGTGTTTTGTACACCGGGCACTCGTACATGTTCCTCAAATCCTGTTTGTCCTGCGTGATCGCGCGTACATTAATCACCGGCATCGCCGGGTATAATTCCTTGGGTCTGGAGTCGACGATGATTCCTGTTTGGACGTCCCATCGCGCGCCTTCCATAAATATTCCGTGAACGTAGGCCCCGTCCCTCGGCGCTGACCTAACGCGAACGAATCGGGAAGAAAGTCACTCCTCGGCTCGATATACAAGAACGAATCGACTTAACGGGCGACAACTATTCTGCTCCTCGCGACCGCGTAGATTATACCCGTGGAAACTTGAACTTTCGTCCAATTATTTTTCCTACTCACGTGAATTCTTCCTTGTTCTTTTTGGTCACGTCGCACTGAAGGCACATTTTGTCGAGCGGCAACTCGTGCCTCCTAGCTGTCGATTGCATGATGGCGGTGAGTAACGATTGGGGATTGAAAAACCCGGCGAGCCACACCGACGCCGGTAACTGGAAAAGGATTAATTTTATCGCGTTACGTCAGCTCTGTCTGTAAGAGCGTGCCGTCGTTGTATACTCTGTGTACACACAACGAAATCCGTGGACCATGTTTCCAGCTCTCTGATCCTGAGCAGCAGATCGACGAACCAAGCAGTCAGGCCCAATAAAGACGGATAAGCCCTGTTAGCCCATACCGGCGGAACTTGATCGAAGAACAACGCGTTCTCCAGGTCCTCCATGTCCGACGTTATGGTGAGCTCGCCCTTGAGGCCCAGATCTAATTCCCGCAGCGATCGTTTGATCTCGGTCGTCAGGTAATTCATCCTCTCGCATTCTTGAAAGGCGACGATTACGTAAGGTGTCCGTTCCTCCACCTTTCCCATAATCTCCGTCATGTTGAACTCCTCGGGTAGCTTCTCTATTATCTCGTCCAATACTTGCTTTACCTGCGAGATAAATACGACGTATGAGACATTTATATCTGCATATAATATATCTGCAAAGAAATATACATATATATAATAACACCTTCTCTTCTCTGGTAACTGTTTGTCCTCCCGAACCACCAGTATCACGCGGTTGCATCTCAAAAACTGTTCGGAATAAATTCTCAGCCGTCATCGTTAAAAAGCCGATTTCTGCATTTGGATGTAATCCATATAAATATGGTGATTCCGGTGGTATAGCTTCGTCAATATATGTGTGATAACCGACTAGATCTGTATTAGGGGGCGCGGGAAAACCTGAAATGCAAGGTGATTCGTAACTTTTAAAAATATTATCCTTCATTAATATTAAATAACCGAACGCGTCTGCTAGTTTACCTGGTGCCAGTTGCAATTCTCCGTCGATCAGGTCAGGCTGCATTAATTCTTCAAGATAGGATACGCAAAGTCTTCTGTCCCAGTCGTCTGTTATATGGCCACCATACATAATTTCTCCGAAGAGATACCTTTTTAAAAATATTAATTATTAAATTCTTTTATTCGTAGTTTGAGGAATAATTTTAAGTTAAACTATATATTTACGTACGTAGCTTCATTAATTCTACATAACTTTTAATAAATTATGCTGTGTATTTAACCCATTTATCTTATTTATTATTGATCTTAAAAATATAAATATATATTAACCTTAAATCTTCCCAAGGTACTTTCGGACTTGCTTCCAAATAATTGTAAAGCACACTGACACTGATATTCAAGTCTCCCACATTGAAGGGATATATTTTATTCCAACCCTGGGGTCCGAATTTACGACGTTCCGCAACGACTGCGTGGAAGTAACATAAAGAGAATAAAATTGCTTTGAACTCGGCTTCTTTAGAGCACATTTCTAAAGTCTCTTGAGTAAAATTGTCTAGAGCTTTATGCAAATTAGCTTGCATGCCGGTGGGTGGCTCATTTGTAATTTTAATCGATGATTCCAGAATACCCTAAAAGTAATGAAACAATATCGATAAACAAATATTAAGTTTATTGAGTTAAGTTTCTGTTACATTTAAACAATTAATTAAAAATTTACTGTTTACAAATTTTATAAAATAAAATAAAATTTATTTTATGGAATAAAATAAATAAAACAAAATTTTTAAATTAATTATCTTTATTTTAAAAATGTAAGGTAGAAATATAAGAATATTCTTACTTGAGGTATTATATGGCCGGCTGGCGTACTAGCCGGTTCTGCGCTCATGAACATTCTATAATCGGGATTAGAACCTTCCGCGGCCATTTCCAATTTCTTCTCCAATAGTGGAAGCCATTTTTTTACTAAATGTATATTTTGCAACACTACCCAATGCCCATTTTTGGCTGCTACGTCTATAGCCTGCTCGGCCACCGTTTCTTGTCCTTGACCGAGGGACACATTATGGAAATTTTGATTATCTGACATAAAACCAAGGCGACGCCCTAGATCCTCCACATCCTGAATAAATATACAAAATAAGACATTTTCTGTCTTATTATTTTATTCTGTCTCATTTTCTCGCTATTTCATAAATTGAATCTAATAATCTGATTTTTATTGGTGTGAACAAATTTTAGAAATTATTTTTGAAAACTGCGTTATGTATAAGAAAAACGGTAAAAGGAAATATTCCGTAATAACCTTCAGTGGATTTACTCCGGGCGACAGAATAAAGAAAATGGGAGTGCTCGGGCTAGTCTCTTCGAAAGATTTCGCGAACTCCACCGTTCTCGCCTCGATGTATCTCGCGCCGAGCTTCTCCTCAATAAATGCTGCGATGGCATACGTCATCCTGTCCGGCCTCAGAGCTCTCAGCATGCACAGACGTTGTATAGCCGTCTTATTTTTCCACTCTTGGGGAAACTTCTCGCGCTCCGGGCACTCGCACTCCACGAACTTTTTCCAGCGTTTGGCGGAACTCTCGATGTCTCGGTCCAAATTCCTTCAAACAAGCGGGATAAGTGGGTATAGCTAAAGCGACAACGGGACAACAGTTTCTCATCGTGCGTACCGAAACTCCTCCCTCGTAGCGAGACTTCTTATGCCGCCCCAACTGGTGTTGGTGAGGAAATCGACCGGCGAGGTGACGTGTGGCGTTATAGGGAATCTCAGGAAGAAGTCCAGCTCGCTGGCCGTGACTTCGTTTCTCACCAATAAGATTTGAAAAGCCATTTGCGAGGCGAAGATCAGCTTGTCGCACTCAAAGAGTCCCCTACTGGTGTACATGAAGACCGAATACGTGATGCACTCGATCAGATTCTGCACTCTTCCCGCAACGTCGGCCGCGGGATTGGCCTTCAGGATCGCCTTTTGAAATACTACGCTGAAGGCCTTTAGCGAAAATTGGTAGATAGGATTGATCGTGTTCAAGTCGTTTAGAATGAAGTACAGCAACGAGGCTCTCGCTGCTGCCGGCCGATATAGTTCGCGAGCCGCGTCGATCTGTCGGCTGGTGCCGTGAGCCTCCGTAACTTTTGTCTCGATCTCCGCGGCAGTACGCTTAGTAGTCTCTAAATTCTCCACGAGAGATGTGTCTTCGAGGACATTGCTGCCGGCTGATGATAGCCTAAAATGATAACATTAAAATTAATAATTATATACATTGCATATATTTACTGCTCGTCAAGTACACTTATTTATTTGACGAACTCACATATCACTGGCTGCAAATAAATTAGTAAAAAATATATATATAAAGAAAAAATAGTATTATAATGTATGAATTATAATATTTACAAAAAATTATTATTATTATTATTATTATTATTTTAGAACCAAGCTTTTGAGCAAACATTTTTGAGTGAAATGCATCGTATATAATTTATCGTGTATATGAGTAGTTTATAAATCTTAATTGTTTAATGACAAATTTGTACCTCGACAGAAGCGAATCTTCAAGACTGTTGAGAGTAATCTTAAAGTCATTCTGTTGCCTGGTAAGCTCCGCCTTCAACTCCTCTAAATCTGGTCTCTCCGCCTTAACGACTTCCGCGAGCAATTGATCCTCCAAGCCGTCCCTCGTCACCGTAAAATTAATCAGCGTAGTTTGCGCCTGCATTTCCGGCTTATAATGGGGATTAGCCAGTTTCGTGTGCAGCAACAATCTGAACATGGAATTGTATTCCACTTCCTTATCGCCGATCTTAATGGCTCGGCCTTTCTTGATTAAATTTCGGCCGAGCAGAGGATCCAGGACGGGATCTACAGACTCCCCGATGTTCTCCAGCAGGACTGTAGATCCGTTTGCTAATGATAATTCGATCACGTCCAAATAACCACGTTGACCTAATCTGATCACTTTTAGCTCGTCTCCGTACTTCTCCTTGATCCACTTTATACCCTGAAGCTGTAAAAAATTTTTTTATTGAATTGAATTCGATTTTCTATCATTTCCTCTGATATATTTCGTATAATTTCTTGATACCTGTGGATCTATCATTAGCGGCCAACGATCGGAGTTGGTCAGTATCGTGGCGTTCTCTGTCGACATTCGATCGTTCGGCAATCCCTCGTTATTCCATTTGGCGATTTGCGTGTCATCCGTTAGCAGCGAGAGGGGATCCAGGCCTTCGGTAATTGGGATTGTCGGTTCCACGGTGCGCATGAACGGCAACCATTGCTTGTTTTGCAAATCCTGTCGGAATTGTTTTGTGAAACAACCCACGTAGGATATAAAAGCCGTCACCAATAGTACATCGCCGGGTAACGTCGATGCTTGCTGCATGAAGCTACAAATATTTGCATTTTTTACTTTGTTTATATAACGTTATAAAATAAACAAAATGCTTGTAAAAAATGCCCACTTGGCGACTGAATCGGCCCAACGAACATTTTCGGACGCCAGACCGCCGACTAATCTGTTCGCTAACGCGATTGTTGAATTTGTGGCATCGGCTTCCTGTTGGCATTTTAATTTCTCGGATGTCGCTTGCTCAAAGTCCGCCGTTAACTTTGCCAGCTGCTCTTCCAAAGACTGAAAAAAAGAGATCGGTTATCCAAACTGTTTTCATAATAAAGCATTGCATGTGAAATATATATATGTGTGTGTGTGTGTGTGTGTGTTTATGGAACTTTTTGAAACTTTGAGGCATGGAATCAAATATTTGATATTGACGTTCACTTACGACTACTTTTCGCTTGATACCACTAAGCTTATCTTGAGCTGCAGCCAGCTCCGCGTTCGCATGTGCGAGTGCCTTCCGTTTCGGTTCCACGTCGCAAAAAACTTCGTAGAACTTGATGATATTGATCACCCAGGCGCATAAGCCCGCCGCGGCGGCTGACTTGGATCTTACGAACTCGGGCTCGAATTCGGAATCCTTGAGATAGGGCTGTATCGCTTTAATTACTTCAGGATGTATGTTCTCTTTGTCATAATTGATCAGGGAATCCAAGAAGGTGTCCACTTTCGCCATCACGATCTTTATGGAGAAAACAAAGAAAATGACTTGTTGCTCAGATGAAATCACGATGAGAAATGTTCTCTCTCGAATTGTTCCAATTGATTTGACAATACCTTGGCGGCTTTCCAACTGCGATCCTTAGCTACTTTGCCAGCCGGTGCCAAGAGGACCATGACTGCGGCAGTGACGTTAGTTACAGCGCCGGGAGGCGAGCCGAATGATTTTAATTCCGTTAGATTCGCCTTGTTCAGAGTATTTAGAGCTTCCTGCGCGGCCAGCAAAGCAGGCTCGGCTTTCAGTAAGTCCGCCTCGCAGTCTTTTTGCTTCTTCGAAACTTCCTCGGCTATTACGGCCACTTTGGACTCCTCCTCGTCCGCTAAATTAAATAACATTTTTCAATTAAATTATCTTTAAATAGTATAGAACTGTATAATTTTTTATATATCATTAATGATGTTACAAACCTATCGCTTTCTCTTTTTGAACTTTCTCTGTCTCGACACCAACTATGGCAATTAGAGCGTCTGCCGCGTCGTTCTTCTGCTGTAATTCTACTTCTTGTACGGCCAACTTCTTTTTCAACTTATCCACTTGTACGGCCGTTGATCTCAATTTGTCCAAGCCGTTTTCCAATCTAACCACTCTAGCACGTAGTTCGGAAGTTTTTGTTTTTAACAATTTGATGTATAAACTTATTTGTTCCAAGAAAGACTTCGGGGTCGTGTAATTGTAACGACGCTCGCTGCTCAGATAATGACGGCTGGCTATATTTACGCTGGTGTGTGCGTGGGCCATAAATTTGGCAGCTGATTCTCTATCAGAAAGAACGTATTTCTTATATTTTGAGCTGTATATATTATCTCTGTTCACATTAGCATATTATTCTATACCTGTAAGTTTCTGGTAGCTCCACCAGTTCCTGCAAAAAATTTTTCGATACAGACATTAATGCCTCCTGGGGCCACTCGTGAAACCAGTTTATCATTGTGCAGTTTATGATTGCCGGAAATTTTCTCGATCTGACCCGCAGTGTCGAACCGACGGGAGAAAAACATAATACTATCCTGAGTTGTCGGCGAACGCGATCGATGAAGAACTTCCAGCAATTTTCGCGTGTGTCCAACATACCGGCGCCTTTCACCTCGTTACGAACCCCTGATAAAATTTAATAAGATATATTAACGCTATCTACCTAATGCTTAACGATTTTAGCAAATAATAATAATAATGAATAATAATACTAATAAAGTGATTTGACAAATATTGAACTAAATAACAAAAATATTTTTGTGAAATGTTACGCGCGCGATTATTTTATCTATTTTAATGTATCCAGCGTTTTAATTAAAATTGTTTTTCAAACCTGCTATTATATTCTCCACTTCGTCCTCGGCGAATAAATCGGGAACTTCTCCGGACGCGAGCATGTCATTGATAAGTACTAAGAATTGCTCGTTCGGCACTTGCGCGTCTGTCATCAAGAACATGAGACCCAAATTTTTCAAGCCTGCTTTCGAATACAAAGCGGCGAGTTCCAATTTCAGATCAGTTATTCCGTAGCCCTTCTTCAGCTGAACTTGGAAGACCTCCAGTGAACTTATGAAGGCTGCTAATCGCGAAAGACTCTGCTTACCGGAACCACCTACACCCACTAAGAGCGCACTGCCTCTGGGCGATTCCAGAATCCTATTTACGCGACATACGTGCATCATAGCGTCCTCGAAAAGCACTAAATTCATGGCCGCCACCAAATCGTTATAGCTGACCATTGCTTCTGACAATAGCCGATGTAAAGTCGGCCAATCCTTGACGGGCATGTATTTCGGCTCTCCAACGCCTCCTAAACATTGCGCGATCTTTTTAGTAATTTCCGAAAAATTATATATCTTTATTTAAAAAAGGTAAATGCTGATTATTAAATCTTGAAAAATTAAAATTGGATATTAGTAACGTTGTAAAGGTATTTGTAACAGAAAATTAAAACAGAATTAAAAAATGTGGACCTGCAAAATGGCAATAAATGTTAGGCTTTTCCAGAATCGCGCTCTCGTCCACTTCCTCCACATTCTTTTTCAGAATATCGAGTTGTAGTTTCAAAAAACTTTCGATGTCTTTCTCGTCCGTTAGCTTATCTCCGTAGACGCGTTGAGTTTCGTGCATCCAGAGCCTAATTAGATCCACCGAAGACTGTAAGCACTCGTTGCCGCTGAACAATAAACCTTGAAAACAGTTGGAAAGTTCACGGAGATTGAAGATATAATGGAACTTCACGGCTGTCGGTAGAAACATTTGAGCGCAACGGTGATGCAGTTGAATGCTTGCTTGCACGATGTTGGAGCATAATTCAGTGACGCTTACAGGAAACCTGATTAGTATTATCGTTAATTAGCATTATAACAATAATCGAATAATTTTCGAGAATTACAAATTACAATGTTATTCGATAAACGATATTCAATTATTGTGAGTGTATATTTGATATGTAGAGAATTTGATTATCCATTCCAATATTACCTGTGTTCTACATTCGCGAGATGCTGCGACAAAATGGATGTATATATCATCGTCAAAGAATCCACGTTTGGGAAACTGATGGCAAATACAGCGAAATGCCTTTGCAATCTCGGATTAATCGTAAACGATCCAGCGGTCGGATTCATGCAGCTGACGTATTGACAATTATGAATGTCCTTCAGGGTTAATTTTGTTCGATCGTACCAATGACCGTAATCTAAGTGTTGCCTAATTAACGTGTGAGGCTGAACGGTGCCGTACGCGTCCACTTCCGGCATGTTCATGTCGTCGATGAAATACACTAAGGTTTTGTTTCCCGGCGGGCCGTAATTTCTGCCCGCTTTCTTTTCCAATGATTTCTCCAAGATCTTCTGCAGCATTTCGGATGAAGTGTAGAAATTGAACGGTACGTTGGAAACCGCGTAATTCTCAGAAAGTTGAAGAAGTTTCTCGGCGATCAGGACAGTCTTGCCGCAACCAGCCGTGCCGACCAACATTACCGGATGTTTCTCCGGCATCAACAAGTCGAGAAAGTATTTTATTCTGATACACTCCGACGTGTAGACAAGAACGGCTTGCAGTGGCAGCTCCGGATCCAACTCGAACTTCGGGAGACGTTCCGTCCAGGGAAGAAAACTTCTCGTCTCGTTGTCGATGTAATAGTCGAAAACCGTTCCTTGCGACGGAAATTTCACTTGCTTGAATTCGTTGGTCCACCATTTAGTGAACTCTACTCGATAATCCACAGTTTGATCCTGAAACATGGAAGAACCGAAGGCCCAGACGGCGGCGAACACGAAATAAAGTTCGTAATGATCCTTGTGGAAGTCGCTGGTCGTCAGCTCTGGTCTTAAGAGACAATGAAGAAGATGGCACAGCATCTCGACGTGCGCCATGTCGGCTATGGGCGTTATCTTCTTGAATCTCGTTCGTAGAGTCTCGAGACAAGTGGGGATGTATTTGTCGAATAGCATGACCAGATTCGACTTCTCGTTCGGCGAAGATCGCTTCTCAACCCAACTGGTCACGTACGGATTCCACCCTAAATCCTGCGGATTTATGTACAGGATACCGGCACGCGAGACCGTGGCGGGTGTAGCGGTTCTCAGATTCGATATTTCGAAGAGTAATCTCATGGCCGGTGTGAGGGCGATTCGTTCGTTGCTGGCCAACGTCAGAACTTTGTTGTCGTCCATAACGGTATTCAGCGATTCGATCCACATTGGATCGATATCGCCGTCCAGGACGATCCACTTCGGATGTTCGCCGCCCAAGTTGGCCTGCTCTCTCATTATCACCGAGAAGAGGCCGTCTTTCCACTCCCGCGTCGCCGGGTTGATGATACCGAAGAGCTCGTCGTTGGTCACAGCCTTGGGATTGAGATCGTTGTAGACCGGCCTTCTTTTCATATTGTGATAAGTCTTAAATAGCGTCTTCCAAACTTGAGTCTTTCCGGAACCAGCTATACCTACGATAAAGACGGAGTGTCTCACTTCTAACAATTCCTCGAGTTGCACGACCTTGAGAATGACACCGTCTTCCGGTTGCAGACTTAGATCGGTGGCCGCTTGCTTAACCATCTTCTCGAACTCGACGTCTCTTTTTCTAGGAACGTCCAATGCCGGGAATAAATCGGCTATCAGTCCCATAAAGACTGGCAGATCGTCCGACACTACTTTAGGAATGTTGAAGTCTCTCAGGGCTCGCATTAATACCTCTTCTTCCGGTCTGCCGGGATCGCCTCTTTTCAAGCTCCCGGCGACTACCAAAACCGACTTTATCGCCCTCAAACCCCAATCATAGTGATCCTGTTTGGACAATAACTCCTTGCACAATGTATACAACGTGATGAACTTTCTCGCGAGAACTCTCGCATCCTGAAATCCTTCCGCTACTAACATTATCTCGCATATCAGCTCGAAGTCGGGCACTACCATGGCGCAGGGACGGAAAAGCGCCTTCAGATTCTCTGGCAGTTCCGTACGACCGGCATAACCGGGATTCATGGTGATGAATATGCCAACGGTCGGCTCGAGAGCTATCATCTCGCCCATGAAGTTGAACTTTTCCTTCTTATCCCTGATGGCGTCTTGAATCGATTTCACTTGCACGGCGACCACCGAGAGCACCTCGACAGTGATCCTGTTGAATTCGTCGAAGCAACCCCACGCGCCGGTTTGCGCCAGACCCTTGTATATGTTACCGCAGGACTTGTAGTCCATCTGCTCGGAGCAGTTGAACACGTACACCATTATGCCGAGAGCTCTGCCCAGATCTTTCGTGGTCTCGGTTTTTCCGGTTCCGGCCGGTCCTGCTGGACCACCACCCATGATAAGATGCAGAGATTGCGTCAGAGTTATGTAGCACCTGTCCGTTAGCGGCGTTATGACCAATCTGGGAGCAAATAAACGTATTATACACATTACATCAGTGATCGATGAAAACGTACCGATATTAAGTAAAATATAATGCGTGTTCTAACCTGGGGGTATTACCCAGGTATTCGTGAGAATATTTGAACTGTGCGTCGCAAATATTTGCGAAGCAATCCTTTTCCTTCTCGTCCCATCTGTGTCGCAGCTGACTCTGCCATTGGAAGGCCTGCGCGCTCTCCACCTTCGACTGCACCAGCTTCGTCACGACGTCCCTGGAGTGGACGTCGATCGTACAAATGGTCATGACCTTCTGCCTCTCCTGCTTAGTCAATTCTCCTATCAGTAGCGTGATCAAAGTGCTCAGCTGCGAGATCTGCTTCTTCAGATAGTCCTTGATCGAGTTATCGTAGCCCTCCTCGAGACGCGCGAAGGCCATATTGACCTCGGTAGTCCACCAAATCTGCGTGCCGCAGAGAGACACCTGGGCCGGATAATCGAACAGCCACTGCTCTCGCGGCTTTTCCTCATACAACACAACCGCTTCGCTGAAGTAATGCCGGATGGACACGCGCATGGCTTTCTGAAGACGATTCAACCATCCTTCCACGGGACCTTCGCAAATCATCTCGCAGTTTGCGAATTCCACGTATTCGCCGTCTTTAGCAAACATGCCTGAAATATAAGTGAAAAGTTAAATGACTAATATTTAACACTAAATATTACCCGAAATTAATTATTTACCTAGGACGCGCTTTACCGAGGTATCTTTAGTGTCAAAGTTCAGACGCGCCATAGAATCGAATAACTTTGTCAAGTGTTTCGCCACTATTTCCGGTTGGTTTCCGTTCGAGAGTACATCCAACAGATCGCTAGAAGAGACGAAGTAGAATCGCGGGAAAGCGAGACGCTTGGTCTCGAGATACTCCGCCAAGGCTTTCTCGCATAACACGAGCCCTTTTTGCAAAATGTCCAAAGTGGACACGAGACCGTCCTTATTTGTTGCCTCGACGACGTTCGGCGTTTTCGCCATCTCCTCCGTCATCTCCTTAAATTCTTTGTCGATGCGATCGAATCGCTCAGCATCCACCGGCAACTGCCGTCGAATATCCTCGGACGACATAAAAATGCTTTCGAGGTGCATCCAAGTACGTTGAACCTCGAACCAGATCGTCGTCACTTGATCGGCGATACTCAATTTCTTCTGCCACGACGACACCTCCTCCAGGAAGTGCGCGATAAATTTCGAAGTGATCAAATTTTGTAATTGCACCTGCAATTTTAGGAAGGAAATTATCTTTAAATATCAGGATGATATTTCTATTATTGATTGCAAGTTGGAAACGTTTAAATGGTCTAGCGTTGAAGTTGAAATATTAATTAAGAGTAACCTGGTTTTCCTCTAAAGTCTCAATCAATTCTTCACTAGCTCTTATTAAAGTAGCTCCCGTGCGAGCGTGAACTTCCCGCTCAAATTCCATTTTCGACCACGTAACATTCAATTCTTTCATGTATTTTTCCATGGACATTTCCTTAACTGCTTTATCCACTATATTCTTAACTTCCTCCTCGCATTCGTGGAGATTCAACTCGAGCAGATCGGCTAGAGTCGTCGATTCGTCCATTACAAAACGAACCTATGTATAAAAAAATCGTCTGACGATCTCAGCTGCATTTTCTCTATAAAAAGCTATTATATCGGTCGTGTGACTTACTTTAATTCATAATATAATTTAGAGTGATGTAGGAAGTTGCTAAATAACGTAAAATATGTGACTTTCTGTATTTATTAGCAAATTTATTAAAAAATCGTACAATGATTCATACAATGAATGAATAATGAGAAACTTACATAATGAAAGAATGATGGCGACTATAAATAAGCGGTTTATCAGATTTCTAGCGATGCTAAATGTGGCTATTCTTATTTTTATTTTATTATTAAATGCGAAATTTATATTAAAATCAGCATTAACTCAGATAAACACATTCAAACAGGCTTATATAAATATGAATCTTGCGAATAATAAAATTCTAAAATCCTAGCTTTATATTAACCAGCGTGTCATCGCATGCTGCGTTGTAGCCATGCTTACAAAATAATGTACACTTATGACGTGTAACAGTGCGCGCTTATGAAAATCTATCGTGCCGAGATTGATTTTGTCATACGAAAATTTAACTATTGAAAATATAAAAATGAGAATGTAGTTTAAAACTAAGTTCCACGTGCGTATGTACAGCGGACTTACGGTCATTTCTGGAGTCATGTTGCCCAATTTCTGTAACACCGATAGCGTATATATACAGCGGTGCAACTAAGTCTAGTATGATTTCATGTGATTACACACACTCGCATTATATACAATTTTACAGGATTATATCAAACGTGATGATAGTAGCATAATTAAAAATGTTAGAAATATAAATAGGTAGGGCGTTGAGCTTGTATGAATTTATGTCTTCTTTCAGCTAAAGATATCAAGTATATCTCCTAATTTGCACGAGTTTATACCGTAGGGAAATGAATTAAACATCCGCTCTGCGATTTCCAGCGATACCTTAGTACTATTCATCAGCTGTCGCCAGTGTCTCTCTCGAATAGCTGGATTTTGCAACTCCCCTACGGCACGCAGCGACGTAAGCATATTCTTCACCGTCGCTTCCAACGATACGTAGGTGTCCCATGGCCGCATTTCTTTGTCCAGTGCTACTCGACAAAATATATCCGATGAGATAAAAATTGTACCGTTTTAATTTAGGAAAACATTTTAGCATGATTTCGCAGATAATAAAATACAGCTGTACCTTGCGTAACGGTAATTTGAGTTGTGCGAAAGAGGGAGCGCGAAGAACAGTAATATTTTATAAAGATATATTCAGGACATAAAACCGCGCAATTCGAGGGAATCCTTCGGGAGCGCGGACAATTTCTTAGCTACTAACCACGTATCTCCTTCGCAAACTTCTTGCACTCGATGTCCATATTCTCCACGTCGATTTTCCTCCAGGGCGTCGTCTTCCAGCCCTCGATACTACTCTGCACTATATTTACATAATCCCAGAGCTGCTTAAGCATCTTCAGCTCCCTCCTGCACTGCCTCAGCTGTTTAAATTCGGGTACCGTCACTTCAAACAGCGAGGCGGATTCTTGTATATCCTTCATTTGACATTCCAGCATCGCGATCTCTTTGTGGGCCTCGTCTGACAGCTCGTACGGATTCTTGCAGTCGTACTTAAAGAACAGGTATCGTCGAAATGCCTCTCGATACTGACTTATTGTGATGTCGAACGCGGAAATCCGACCGCGAATTCTCGATACTTCGCCTATTATTTTCATACATCTTTATTATATTTAATGATTGGTAGGAATGGTTATATAATATGTTGCAATAATATTGTATAATATTTAAACGTAAAACTAAATTCTAAAAAATTTTGTTTTTAGGTAACAAATATTAGGTGCGCTACTACTAATTTAAAAAAAAATGTGTGAATATTCTTATCTGTATGTTTTTAATTAAATAAAATACTTCGTCGATTGACAATAGTATTGTCAGCTTAATAATAACGTCGGTAGCGTTTTATCTTACGTACCTGCCTGCAATGGCGCAACTTGCTGCTTCACCATAAGAGCGAGTTTTTTCGTGTTTGCCCATTGCTCCGGCAACTCTTGCAACAGCACGTTTACTTCTTCGGGTATATCTTGATCGTAGAACTTGAGCAACTCAATGGTTTCCTCTAATGGGTGGAACATCTCGTCCGTAGTTGGCTGGCGTTCCTTCACCTGCAGTAGGTAGCCCATTACGCTAACTAGAGCCGCATAATCGCCCGGTTGTACTTGTTGTAACAATCCCTCGTCCGCTAATCTGGAAACCGAATACGATAGATTAAAGAGATAAGCCATAAATGATGATAATGATTAAAATTAAAAAATATGCGAGTTAAGAAAAATAATGATTTAAATGTTGTACTTAGAAATGAGATCTTACATTGAATTTTGAGATATTTGAATTATATTACAATTATTACATACGTTTTATGTGAGAGTATACCTTATGAACGTTCCCAGATCAGAAAGGCTGCTTGTTACACGATCGACCAAATGTTTTTTGAACATGCTCGACCATTTGCACACCGTATTCAGTACCGACTGTCTGAAGGGTCTTAGATCTACTCTGAACCAGCCGCAAAATGCTTTGGACAGATCCATTTCCTCGATCTCGAGATAGAGGCCCTCGTAAAGGTCAATTTGTTCGCGGAATTGCTCCATTTTCGGCGGTGACTTCGTCGGACCTTTAGGGTCCTGAGCCGCCACCATGTCCATTTCTTCCACTGACAATTGCCGACTGTACTCGAGAAATTGTTGCATCACAACATCCCTATCATCCAACCATAAATAGGCGTAACCTAATCGAACATTGAAGCGTTGCATTTAAAGATTTAAAAAACAATGCGTGTAATTATTAGTTTATATTTCGGAATAAGGAAAATAGAGAATGTTTTAGAATCCATTTCTTAATTTCAATTTTAATTTTAAATTAATTTTCTCAGATATATAATTTATATGATAAATGTTTAATGTAAAATTGTAACTCTTTGAAAATTATATTATGTTATATGAGATTTTTGACGAATTATTGTCGAAAAGATACTGAGAGTAGTTATTAAAGACTTCATTCAAATCAAAACTATTGTAAACTAGATTGTTACAATCATACCTTCAAAGTTACTACAAAAGTCAGTAGCCTCCTCTACGGCAGTAGCTACGCTTGTCAATATCTCGTCTTTCATTCCCTTCATGTCTGCGTCAGATGCTAATTCTTCAGCATATCCTACAGAATCATTTTTTAATCTTGGTACCAAACCGGCCATGCCGGTAATGTCATTTAACATGCCGAGAATTAACTGATCAAGCCCATCTGGATCTTCGGGTTCCAACGATGGCATGTAATACAAATCTGGTTCCCTGAGCTCTAATTTTGCTTCAAGTAACGGCTCGCACTGACCGATTGGATCCATACTTTCCGCCAAGTAGCCTAAGTGTAACGATGATAAAAAGATATTCGATTTTATTAAATCGATTGATGATTAATGAAGAGACGTTAACTAAATTTTCCGTGTCATTAAATGTGGCTTTTTCTTAATTTAAAAATGGATATAAACCTAAAGAGCAACCAACTGCTTTTCGAAGGGACTCGATCACGATGTCGTCAATATACTTCACGTATTCCTGCCAAGCTTCCTGTTCGGTCTCGTTAATTTGAAAGAGCGTTTTATTTTCTTCCAATATCGAGTGTATCTGCTCAGCGCCCTTGGTGATCTCCGCGTAACGTTTCGATACTTTTTCCGGACGATCTTCCAAGGCCAGCAATGTCTCCTTACGACGGTCCTTCCGTTCTATGAGGGGCGTTTTCGTCCAAGGTTCCAAAATGTTTCTAATCTTCTCCACGTTCGATTGGGCGGACTTCATGCGCTTCCACAGCCCCTCCACGAGATCACCTAACTCCGTTATATATTCCAGAAGCCCGTCTGATCTCCAGCATAGCTCATCTTCTCCACGAGATATCAGGGAATCGATTCGCGCTACTTCCAACTCGATTAGATCAAACTCAACACGCTTGGTTGTTTTATGTATGTTGTTGTACGAATCCACCGTTCTACCTAGCATCGTGCGAAATTTTCTGAACGTCTCCGCGCTCTCGGATACCTAACAATGCGATATAAAATGGAAATAATTAAACACCACGTAGTAACGACGAATTTCCGTAAAAATAAAAAAATTCCGAGCACGAAGACATGATTTTGCTCGTTTTACTTAAAGCACGTATTTAAGACTATGTACCTTAATTGCTTCTTCGGGAATATCGGAATGCGACATTTGTTTCAAATAGGTCACTTCTTTCAATATTGCGAGAAGATCGGGATCGAAATTTAATAGCAAAATATTGTTCTCTCTACAAACCAGATGACGGTTGAGACCAACGTCAACAGTTTGCGGTACCGTACGCGCCCATTCAGTGAAAAGATCGTTTTCTTTATTGGCAAATATTTTTATTAATCTTTCGTGACGTGCCATTATATTATTACCTTCGTCGCTGTGAACGATTCTGCAAATGAAAGATGTTATAGGTAACTATCAGATTATTGAAGAGATATTTATTTTTCTCTTCAAATTTTATACAATTTTCTACATAAAAATACGAACCACTCTTTGAATTCTATCTAGAAGATAAAGTTAAACAAATTTTTGATACATACGGATGCGGCATGGCTTTGAACGATTGTACCGGCAAGTTGATACGCTGCCGCAACATGCTGGTGAACGTTAAGGCAGCTGCCAAAGGCGGTAGATCAATCAGAGCACCTCTGCTACCGCGATTGAACAGAACTTCCACTATCGAAAGTTCCATGTTTAAAAGCTCGAGAATCCTGGTGTATCGATTAGTGAATTGTTTTCGTATGACAGGACGCTCCAACACTGACCCAACGATATTTATCAACTGATAATAATTAGAAACGAGCATCTTTTACGTTTCGGACATTTGAAATCCATTGTGCTAAGAAAAGCAAATGAATTACAAACCTTGAAAACACTTTCAAGATTGCCGCAGTCGTCGAAAGCCTGGCACAGAATCGCTGCCAGTTTACTGTCGAGGTCGATAATGGATTCAGCAAACTTAGCGCAATCGACGACGAAGGATTCGTCGTCCGGCTCGAGAACGTCGCTGGCCCTCACGGTGAACGAGACGAAAAGCTGCTGGAATTCTTTGAACACGCTTATGATCCTCGTGCTCAAAGACCGTCCGAGAATGCCACCTATTTCAATCTTCTCCAACTTGGAAAATTCAAGGACGGTATCGAACAGCCACTCGATATCCGCCAGCCGTTTCAGGAAAGCATCGAGACGAGTGAAGACGGCGGTTGAATTGAATGTCCAAGGTGGAGCCTCCGGTTTCAAGCCAGGCATGTGTTTTCTCAATTCGAACTGTTTTTTGAACTCCTCCAGTACTCCTGATTGAAAAACATATTCTTTCAAAAAATTTATAACATTTAATCAATAATGTGTTATTTAACAAATCTAGCACTTGAAAATTTCTGCACTTATTGATAGATTGATGATTTTTCATATTTCGATGTAATGTAAGAGGATAACTTAACAAATGGTTATTACCTCTCGATATTTTAACGCGCTGGAGAGCTTCGTCGACATCGCTCTGAAATATCGACGTCGGGTCGAGAAATCGACGTGCCTCCTGTATCAATAAGTTGCATATCTGCCGGAGTATAATGATGAGTTTACTAGAGCTTTGATAACTCTTGCAATTTGCCCATGCTAATCCGAGCGAGTGTACGAGAATTGCCATCAGCGGCTTAGCTTCGGCGAAGTCGATCTCTTCCACGGACTTGAAGCACTTCGCCAGAGGTGTCAAGTACAGTGATATGTCCTTCGCTTCGGCCAAGGAGGAGACGACATTGTCGAACAACGTGCGGAAACAGGGGAAGTACGCGCTGTCAGTTTTCTCGAGAATTGTCGCCATCTTCTTCACGCGATCCTCTTGCAGTTGATCGTAGATGTATCTGCAAGATGAGCGCGATAATAAATATTTTTACTGTATATAATATACGCGTTGTACTATAAATGAAAGAAAAGTGCATTCGACTGTCTTATAAAAGTGCCATATGAAAAATGTATGTCGTCTATTACTCGATACCTCAAATTCGCCAATCTGGCAGACCAGTACTCCAGTTCGATGTTGGGCGTTGGGTTTTGTCCGTTTTCAAACGCGACGCTGGATTCGTGAGTGACCACGTCGTTCACCAAGTAAGCCCACTTAATCACCACACCCTCTATAGCACTTTTTAGATACAGATCAGCCGCTTGCGGTCCCTCTGTAGAAACCAATCTCTCGACTTCCGCCACCTTTTCGAGACCTGCTGGCATCGGTAGTACCGTTCGTCCATTTACCTGACCTTTTACCTGTGCATTCAAGCGTAATATTATTTATTAAAGATTTTATTTGAAAAGGTAGAATTTTAAAAGACTTAATTATATCGATTGCTTTATTACCTGGTACAACGTACCACGGAGAGCGTGTACGTGCTTACATATGTCGTGAATCGCTATTTCCGGCAAGTCTTTGTGATTTTCCGGCTTGGTGAGAAGTGGAGCGACGATATTATCTACTAACGTAGCCAATTGGTCGACAATTCGGTGGGATAGATCTCCCACGATTAACATAGCTGAACATCCTTCCTTGTCTCTTGGTAATGGCGCTTCCTTTACCTTGATTGCGTAAACTCCTACATTAATGACATAAATTTGTTCTTTAATATAAATGCTCGTAATATACTCACGATAAATAAATCATCGTTGAAGCGGGATAAAAAGTTCTTGGAGATTATTAATTATTGTTAAAATATTTCTGATCATTCAGTCGTGATACAACAAATTGCAATCATGAAGAACTCACCCTTTGTTCTCTGGCACGGTATGGGAAAACTGGACGATGCCACTAATTGCGCATTCGGTGTTAAAACGACAAAAAGAGCAACTGGTAACGGTTTGTCCAAGAAATCCAACACCACGTTTCGATAGTCTTCCGTCAGTAATAATCTTCCCCATTTTTCCGGCTTTAATTTCAAACTCTTCTGCACGAAACCGCCGATGTATTCAAGTCGAAAGTCGAGCGGTGCTTCCGGAGTAGTCATTTCTGTTCACAATACCAAAAAATATTTACATATTTTCTTCTATTAGGAATTTCAATGTAATTTCCCTTTTTAAATAATAATTTTTGTTCAGAAGCAAATATATATGGAGGGGTAAAAACCACAGTGGTGTAAGTCAAATTTTTAAAAATATTTTCTTGTGTGCAATCTGTATAATATATAAATTGCATCTATGCACGCGAGAAAATATTTTTAAAAATTTGACTTACACCGCTGTGTTTTTTACTCTTTCATATAATGTCTTGTTGATAGATGCACGTGTGTCTGTTTGTCGATTATAAATATAATAAAGGGAATTAAATACGTCGATTAAATTTTTAGACAGCAGATTAATGGCAATCTCCCGCTTGCGCGATGGCAAAACTCGAAGAATGAATGACCGAACGACTCCGCGCCGAAGACTCGAGCGACTTAGCTTCTCGCCTTAGTTCACCGCGGGGACGAGCGGTCGTGAAACGCGAATATTCGCTGACGCGGGGTATCATGCTCGTTAAATGGCTGTCATGCAAGCGGGTCAGGAAACCAGGTACGGACTGAACCAGCGAAAAGCAGTCTGGCATTGGACGATCGTGTCTCTCCCGAGTTGGAACCCCCGCACCCTCGGTTGGCCGCCCTATTGTCGCGAGACGCACGTAATATGCTGAAAACAACTGACATTGCACGCGATGTCCGCCTTCCGCGCAGCGGCAGGTACGATCTCATTCCTCCTGCAAAGTTTCCTCAGGCTCGCGCACCCCGAGTCTTCCGGTCGCTAGCGTGACGTTACGTTTCGACTCCTTCTACCTGCTTCCTGCTTCTACTTGCCTCGCAACGACGTGGATCTTCGCTACATTCGTAAGTTTCCCCAATACGTTCGCGAATATTAGCGCGTCGTAAGACGAAGTTAACACTCTCGTTGCTTGCCGCACGTTTGGCGAAGTCTTTTACGTGGAACATGACTTTGTTATCAAGACCTGGTTCTTCATGTGTTCCTATAGTTTTATAAAATATCATCGAGTAACTACGCCGATGTTATAACATAAAATTTTTGTTATCGTAGAAGGTATAGGTAAACTGATTAGTTTCGATTGAAGTTCAGTGTTTTCCAAAGAAAATTTTCTATGAAAGTGTCGCAGTGGAAGTGACAATGACGAGATGAGAAATAAAATTCTTGAAGTTACTTCTCGAAGTTAATTCTATCTTTTCTCACAAACGTGAACATATAATATATAATTTAATCAATATCAATTATGAATCCAAAATACTCGTCACGGAAAGTCCACTTAATGCAAAATACGATCGTTCGGAATGTCACTCTGTGCCGTGCACCATTTTCGCGCACAAAGGAAATAATAGACTTGAATATCTCGATCGATTGGTCATAAAATCTGTATATTTAAGAAAAGAATTACTTTCACTCTATATACTCTCATGCGTAATTATACTTTTTCTGCAGCAGTTTCTTCATTATAATTAATGAATTGTGACTTCAGGTTTTTTTTTACTTACTAATATATAAAATCTCTCTTCCGCATTTTCGAGAAACGTGAGGTAGATAGAAAATATTTCATGAGATGTATAACATTCTGAAATTGTTTAAATATGCCTTCTATTTTTCTCTTGCGTCTAGAAATTAAATAAGCGGTGCTAAACGTTTTAAATTTTACAAATATCGGATAAATTTGCATGAGAAAGGGCGCAAAATGTTGTTACACGTGCAACTCAGATTGGATAAGTTCAACATCACTATAATGTTCAAAATGAGTGTATTAAAAATGGCTCCGGTTGTGCCCGATCGAGCCTGCCGCTCGTGCTATGGGGGTGAAGAGAGTTTCTCTTTCATCGCTTTAATCCCGGCACACGCACGTGCACGCACACGAGCTATCCTGCGGAGGGCGCGCGTACGCGCGCATCTACAAAGGGCCCCGGCGCTTTTCATTTCGCGGATACTCGCCCTTCTTCAAATTAGGAAAAAAAAGGGGCGAGTACATCCCCCGTACTCTAGCCCACCATATCAAATTACTCCGCCCCCTTTCCACCTTTTTATCCACGCGTTCCGCTCGTACCTTCCGCCTCGACGACGGGGGTGCGCGAGAAAAAAATTCGTCCTCGCTGGGTGGTCGCGGAAATTGGAGCGGCACGGACCAGCATCCGGAACGAAGACGGTAAATGCGCTGTAACAACGTTCGTAAGCTTTCTCATGTACTCTTTGTATGGACACCGCGCTACCACTTGCAATCAAGAGATCCGCACACAAAGAGGGTGCGAGCGAGTTCTCGGAAAATCCGAGTGGCTGTAACGTTACATCATATTTTTATTCGAGAGCGACTTGTAATTGTCTCTTCAGGATTCATTTCTAATCTAAACGTCTTTCCCTTTATTTCTTTCCTTTATTTTTAGGGTAAGGTATATAGGTGTAGATTTCCAAAATCGTCTTCCGATGTAAAAACAATTTGTGCGCGGTAAAGAAATCACTCTTGACGTTATCTACCCTTCGAGGAAATTTGTCTTGCCGGTCATTCGTCATTCCCCGCACGATTACCGTCGCTCTAACAAACCGGCCGCCACGGATTATCGCACGTCCTCGCGAAACAGATCATTCGACGGCATCGTCTCCTCCTCGCCGTCGTTATCGTCATCGCCGTGGGGTGTATCGCGGTTTTTTGTCTGGCACGACGTTGAAATTGATGATCGAGAATCCCGCGGGCCGACTCGGGTATTTCACTTTAAGAGTTTTCGGACGAGTGAATAATGCGACTGCGGGTGTGTACGCGCGCGAGTTTTCGCGCGCGTGCCTCCGCGAAAGCGATTTCTTATTTAGGGAGGCTTTTGAACTTGATGTCATTTTTCACACACACGCGTCTCTCACACTGTACGGATGCAGCGATACGACGAGCGTCGCTTTTGAAACTTTCACGGCTTTCTCCTCCTCTGCTATCGCGAGGAAGAAAGGCATATTTCTCCGTCTACCGCGTGCGTTTTCCAATTTTCTCCACGCACGATGGTTGTGCCCGCGAAAAATGGGAATATCGGGAGACACGAACTCGACGTTCTACACAATCTCTTGAAAAATTGTTTGTCTACCAATACTTTGCGTCAATTTTAAACTGTCAATTCACCGTTTTGTGATGGAAACATGAATTATAACGAGACGAATGTAGAGAAGAAATGTAACAAATATATCTTGCTCTCGTCAGGCCATTGCATATTTTGATGATGCTGTTTCTTTATCATTGCGCGCTTTCGCTGAAACGTACGTTCACAGAAAATTTTTTACGGAAGGCAATACACTTTGATTGCACATATCTTCTAGAATATACATATACAAAAATATAAGTTCGAATATTGTAACATATAGTTCGAATTCCTCTTTGCGTTATCTTATAAAAATTCTTGAACGATATTCAGAGAACAAGATTTATTGTTAAATAAATTCTTGATAAAAAGAAATATACGATAACATGGCGTACATACCCCAACTATATTTTTTTCGCATGTCGTAATGAAATTATACATAATGTTATATGTTCGCGTGGCTTATGAATTTTAAATGAAATTCGGCAGAGTCTTTGTATCGCGTTCTGGTTGAAATCTGAAGAAATAAGTAGGAAGGTAATCGTCAAATAAAAGTTTGAATGTTTATAAGATATTCCTAATCGAGAGAGTATCTTCTCGAGAAGATGTAACGTGGGACGTGATGAGCAAATCCGTTTGGTCCAAAACTTCTCAGGAGACGAGAGAGAGAGAGAGGCTTAAAGCACGTCAAATGGAAGGGAGCGCTTGTGAGGAAGCTCATACAAGCTTGACATCCAGCATTATGATAATCCGGAATCGATGCTGCGTTCTACGTGCCAATTCTCTCAGACGGGAGAGAAGGAAGAGAAGGAAGCGTGAAAGCCTAGGAAAGTACATTTTATTCGCCGACGAAGCTACATCGAGATTTTATATCCAATGGGAGAAAGCATACAACGCGTAAAATGTATAAATAAAGAACATAGCGAGTCGCAATGTTATTTGCGTAGCAACACATCGCATATACGCGAGACGTTTCTCTATACATCTGTGCCCTGAAATGTAATAAATGCGCAGAAACATTTTCCCGCATTGATCGATAATTCTTAATAATGTAATATCGCAAAATCTCATTTTTATCCCGGCTTATCTTATTTGATATTGAAAATATGAAAAATAGAATCCAGGCATTAGGTGACGTTTCTTGTTGACGATGTTCAAGACTATTCGAAAATGTCGAAAAATCTCTTAACTTGTCCTTCGACTGTCTAATGTATGCTTGCAGTCCACGGGAATGAAACGGACCGTGAGATCGAATTGGAAGGTTGCCCAGAGACGCGCCTAACGAACGTTACCCTAATAAAATCTCGCCCTCTTCCTTCCCGAAGGAAGAGAAGAGGGTCTCCTTAACTCGAACGGCGTATGCCGGCACCATTCTCGCGCATTCAGCCTGACATTTATAATTCAAGGCACCGTCCTTTGCAGCCCAGAGAACGCCATTGCGTGCACGATGCAATACTAATTCGAGCCAAAATCTCTCTCTACTCGTATCTCCGGAATTTATTATTTTAATCATGACTCCGCACGAACTCTCGCGCACGACCATGTGGAAGCATGTAGCACCGCAAACCGTTTGTCGTTGCAATGACCGAGGCAAGGCAGCATCAGGGTTTATTCACAGCAAGTTTAAAGACGTACCGTTTGTACGACAGTCATATGTATACGGGATTTCGAGCGACAAGAATCATTGTCAGTGTACGCAATAACAATTATTTCAAATAATCTCTTCTTGAGAAATTTTTTTCACAAAGGATCTTCTCGACTGTCGCAGAGTCGTGATTAAAAACATCTCACTTTTCGTGAAACTAAAGGCAAATCTCCGTTTCTTTCGTTATCTCTCTTTCAGAGATAGCGCTGTAATTATTTCTAAAAGTGATAAGAGATTATACGCACAGAATTGTACGGGCGAGCCGGTTTTAATACGCCGACATCTCAAGCGTTATTCTTTCCTTCTTTACGCAGATGGCACGATCTTAATCTACCCTTGTGGATCTACCTTTAAATGGCCGCGAGCGTTGCGGGCGTTTTATGAGTTTAATTTGGGACGCAGACGGTTTCTCTCCGTCGTACGGGTGTTTCGGTTCTCGCAAAATTTACCGAGACATTTAGGACGTCTCGTGTAAGGCCGAGATCGTCGTTGGCGCAGTCGCGGGATCGGTAACAGCTTGCCGAACCCGCAGTTTCGGATATCGGATTACGCGTAGGCGCGCAATTTCTCTCGGCCGGTCGCAATTAAAGTATAATTGCCGATTTCACGCGTGGTCCACGATTAAAGGGAACGACGGGTGTCGCTTCCCTTTGTCTCTCGAGTCTCGTTCGCGCACGTGATGGACTCTTCTTCCACGAACGTTTGAAGTTCCGTCAAATAAAGCTGGTCGCAGCATGACGCAACGTTGTCGGGAAAATAAAGCGAAGCACGCGCGAAATTAGGGGGAAGAACAGCTAATTTATTCGAGACCGAGGGACAGCGAAACCACCGAACTTCCAGTCGGTATCCGCGTTCTCGCGGACTCTCGTCACGAGAATGGAATAAAAATGAATGCCAAGGGGGGCGAAGAAAAAAAAGAGCGAGATGTTTCGAGAGGGTGGAGGGTGGAACTTAATCCCCGAGGTCGGAGACATTTCCTTCGCGCCGTCCATCGCTGTTCAGCCACTTTCCCGCTGGTAATACCCACGGCGAGCGTCTGGGAAATTCTCCAAGTTAAGCTGCAGCAAGCTCTCCATTTTCGCCCACTCCAGAGTCTCTCAACAGGTTACCCGAGTTCCATGCAACTTCATCCCCGTTTCGCATCCTCAGCTTCGTCGTCTCGAATCGGCGCCGAAGCGGGCGAGACTTTGGAAACGAAACGTTTTATCCGTGCTAATCTTTCTCACATTTGGTTGTTGCGAAAACTGATTGGTTCGACGTAGGATATCTACTTCAAAGGTTTTTTTATTTATAAAATGATAGAGAACAACTTCCTATAATATTAAATTATACTTTTTGATTTTGTGAAGATATTTGACTCTCCGGAAATCCCCCAAAATATATCTTATTTGATGACGTTTTCAATTATTATTAGTATTAATTTATCACTGACATACAGGCACATAAAATTATATTTCACAAATTAGTTAAGTGCAATTAATTTCCAGATACAATATATCTTTAACTTCCAAAAAATATTATAGATATAGGTATGTATAAAAAATAACTTATAAAGTATAGAAGTGTGTGTAATTGCTTTACAAAGTATAAAAACCAAAACACATGCACGCATAAAATTATACGTAAAGTATATAAAAAATATTATTCGATTAATTTTAATAAAAATTTATAGATACTTTATGATACATTCTCTGACATCGTGATTACAAACAAACATAAACTTTTGTACATTTGTGGAGTCGATGGATACTGGCCTACCTACGATCTTCTTTTCGTTCACGTTATCTTCCTCCTCTACCTGCTCCTCCTCTTCGGACGCGCTATGGATGATCGCTATCATCGATTGAAGCAGTTTCTCGAATTCCTCAGGCTTGTCGCCATTCTGCCGAGTCGGCATCGTTTCGATGGTGTCGTCGTGCGTTGCTGATTTTTCCGAGCCGTTCTGGCTCACTACGCTGTCCTCGGAATCGGACATTTTACACCCTTTTTGTAACAGCGTCTCTCGGTGATATCCCTAAAGAAACACATCAAAGACACGTCATTAAGTTTTATTTAATAAAGTCATATCAAGATATTAAGAAAAGAGCAGAAATTTATGGACTTCAGTCTTATTGACACTACATAAATATAATAAACACATTCAATATAATTATGTAATTTATTATGGCATTTAATATGTACGGAAATTGTTATTGTATTTTTATTACGGTGTCCAAATTTTTTTTCATATATCCACACGATGCAGAATTCAATCGTCAAGCTAGAAGTCGACGCGACACCCGCGAGAATAGCTTCGGGCCCTTTTGCGCTACAATGGGAGTTGATAGATGCGATCAATGAGAATGATGCATGACGGACGATGAGAGTGGTTGGGGTAGCGAGGGGTGACGGGAAAAGAAAGGAGCTGGGACTCGCTTCGAGTGTGCGTAAGCGTGTAAAATTGAGCTATCCGCATTCATATCAGTCCTGCTTTACGACCGCGACAGTCCTCGCACAGTGCCTCAATATTCGGATATTATTCGTAGGCGGACTTCTCGCCGCTATCCTTCTCTTAAAGCGCGCCAATACTGTCGTTTGCGGCGAAAGTTAGGAATATCCTCCGATTATGCTGACATAGCTTGTCTCTCCGTAGTTACCGTGCCTCCTCTCGCGTTATCTCCTTCTTGCCGCTTACACTTGGCCGTTCCTTGGCAGATAATCTTCCACTCTTTTTTTTTACAGTAAAATGATCGCGTCATCATTTTCCACGTCGGCTATACCTGCCGAGAATAAGGTCGCTGGTTTTTTTTAACGCGTAACGTAATTTCAAAAATTTCTCATCAAGCTCAGCGAAACGTGAAAAATTTATTGTCATCGAAAATTAAATTAATAATTCGACTAATGCTTTTTGATGTTTGTAGCCTTTAAATACTTCCAAAAACCTTTTTTATCTTTATAATGCATGAAATTAATTTTTTTTATCATTTTAATTTTATTAACTGTGAGACTTTAAAAAAGAAAAAAACTTAATTTAAAAGAAAAAATTCCTTGGTATTTTAAGATTTTGATACTCTATAGGGAATTAATGACTCTGTACAATCCCAATATCTGTTGTAATGGTTATTTAGTTTTGTTAGAATTTCTTTCATATTTTAATAGAAATATTATCTTAACATATTGTATCGCTTTAAATTTCTTTTAAGCTTATAGTCCTATTTCGAGTAAATTTTCTTTCACGGCGAATGCTTCTATCGCGATGAAATCTCACGACTTCCGATGGCGTTTCATCACGATGTCTGTCGCGTGTGTTCTTCTTCTACTTTTTCTTAACACTTGTTGTGTCTTTCTTCGATATCTGCTGCCCCATCAAGCGACATTTTATCTTCCCGTTCTCCTGTCGTCGCGAATTCCCGTCATGTTGCGCGATAAGGCAGCAAAAAAAGAGAAAAAAGAAAAGAAAAGAAATGTCTATACACTTCGATCGAGTGGAAGACTGTGAAAATTGCGTTTCTTATGCCTTTAACTAGTATATAATATCGCACGAAGAACGAAATCACGATTACGTCTGCCCGAAGAAGTTTCCGTGTACAGAAATAGCATCGCACTTCGCGAAGTATTTATTGATTCTGGGTATGTCTATTGGGGCTTCTACCGGCTATATGAATTATTCATTAAAACTTGTTATTATTAAATCGGCGTACCTATAGCTCGCCAACGTGTTGCCGCCGAGTGCAAATGTTAACAATGAAAACACGTGCGCAGATGAATAATAAAAGTAATTAAAAATAACTTTATGATCACAGTTGATCGAGAATATACGAAGATTCTGCAATTGTATACCAAGATGAAGTGAATGCATTATCATATATGAGAACATACGTAATATTTAACACGCTAGATCTTTCGTTACACGTGGAGAGTTATCGGATATTTGCAACGCAAATTGTTAGGTGTAAACAAGTATATTTGTAATAAATTTTGTTTTTAGTTACATATTTTAATTTTTTGTATATTTAACTGATTTTTCGACTTCGTCGAAGTGCATTTATTAAGCTACATTTATTTATAGATGTATAATTGGAAGATTTGGTTTTCAGAAAAACCGACACATCTTGCTTGGAATAAAAATTATATTTCGTGAAGTTCACAGTGGCCACGGTCGGCTATTATCGTACAAACACTCCCTAGCAACGGCATCGCACCATGACGACGTAAACGTTGCGCTTGTTCGAATTTTCGCAGTTCGGCCGTGTATTACACATTATATACTCCCTCAGATTTTCTTGTTCACCAAATAAAACGTGTTTTCTACTCAGCTTTAAATTTTCACTTTTGATTATAGTGTGAAGTACCACGTCACTGTGCCTGTGTCATAGAGGCTGCAGATGAATATCGATACAAATTATTTTACAAATCAACAGCAATATGACGTATAGAATTACATAGATTATAGATAATTACCTCTTTTTAACATGCTTCTTCGGAGAACGCGATAACGTAAATTTTATTGCCATTGAGAGATTTGAAGATTTATTTAACTCTTTACTAATTATGATCTGGAAGTATATAAAGTAACGGAACTGGATAAATTGGCACGAGGTGATAAGTAAACAATTGCAATGCACGGCAGCAATCAGGGAGACATCGATTGGAACAGCCCTATTTCTCATCTCAATAACAATATCTCTACGACCATCGGCGCTGCCCACCTTCTATAAAACACGCGGGTGTGGTGATCGGAGCCGTTCATCAACACGCGGAAAGGTACTCGTCGGCCACTTCCTACACTCGTAACTACCCCATAATCTCGGCCATTTCGCGGTCTACTCACCCCGTCTCAGTTTTCTTTCCTCGTTCGTCTTAACGCGTTGTTTTGCACCTGGCTAGGTTGTACTAATCGGGGGTTCGGTGGCGTCGCGGCGAAGGCGTCGCGGCGCCACTTGCCCACAACGCTTTCACAACACGCTCTTTCAACAAGCTACGGTGCGACCGAATTTCTCAACCCTCTTTCTGTTTCTTCGGATACCTAAATTATTAAAAAAAAAATATCTTACAAAGATTATATATTTAGAAGATAGTAACAAAATTCAAATCTTTCTGTTAATGTCTGTCTTATTTTAAAAAAGATAATGCTCTTTGCCACTATACTCTTCAGATGTTTTTTCTTTGGATTATTTCGTTATAATGTTACATAATTATGAAGATATTAAGTATATAAGTGTATGTACGCGCCGTGCTTTATATCGCCCGAAACTTCTCCCCACGATAAGAGGCTTCCCTCGTCGAGTGGCGCGAAGAGGGTCCCTTAGAATATATACCGGATCTCATCCTTCAGATTCGGCAGCGCCTAATTAAAAAGCGTATAATAGATTCTTGGATTTCTTTCGTGACGCTTTACGCGGGCCGTATATATACGTCATAAAGTTTTACGTTTTTCTCTCATACATAATTCATGTTCAGCGCGAGGAGTATATAGTCTCTCTTGGAGGAAGAGAGAGACAAAGAGAGATCGAGAGGTGAAGAGAAAGAGAGAGAAAAAAGAGAGAAAGAAAGATTTTTTCACGCAGCACCGCGTGACACGCTCGAGATAACGCGAAGATTTCTTCGTTTCCTCTCTTCCTTTCCCTTTCTTCCCGTCCTTCCTCTGTCTCCTTTTTTTCTTCTTTTTTCCGGTTCTGACGTCTCTCCTTGCGAAATCACGGAGCCCACCATCCTCTCGCCCGTCCAGCCGCGAACCTCCGATGGCGGCGCCGATCTCATCGTTACACGCCGAGTAATTTCGCCAGAAAATCGCATTATAAGCGAAACATTCGGGTGCTTCGATCTTACGGTGGCTGGTATAGCAGCGGGCAGCGGTGGCCCACTACTCGAGCGAGGTTGGAGGGTCTCCAAGATATGCCGGGGCAATAATTCAACTACGGCCACGCTCATACGGGAGGGCAACGGGAGAGCGGGCTAATTCTCACCCCGGTGTACCCACGGCGTGGGATAATAGATCGCGCAGATTAAGGGATTCTCGGGCTACGGAGTCAGACCCGGGTCTAGGCCGCTGCTCTCGTATTAGTCCTTAATAAAGAGCCACGGCAATAATTCATCTTGAGCGTCGCGCACGCGGAAAGCCCGCGCGCTCTCGAGGCGATCGTCGAAGTTAATAGATATCCCATAATACACTGACCCAAAGTTCCGCCGTTCTCCGTGGATCCGTGCAAACGTTGATTTCGGCACAAGAGAATTGCCGGAAGTTGAGCGTTAAGTGACTTAACGATGTGAATCCTGCGGCAATGGAGTACATAATCGGTGTCTCATTGCCGCTGACAGAAGCGTAATCTGTTTTTGACATCTCTCATTAAAGAAATTGATATTTAAATGCAGGAAAAAGGGGTGGATAATATAATTTTTCCTCGATCTTTTCGTAATTTTTTAATTTTATTATTGCGTAGTAAAAAAAAACATGAATATTAACTCAATATTCAATGAAATTTGTAATAACGTTTTGCAAATACGTTGGTTTACCTCCTGGAAGTCATGTATTTCCTCCATTCTTCTATACGGAGGAAAGTATTCTATTCTTTCTTGCGCTGTTATATTGACCATGATAACAGGAGCGATAAAACTACGTTGAAAATTGCAACGGCGATAATAAAAATAAAAATTTATCGCCGGTATAAAGTCAATGAGGAAGAGAGATAGTTTCGCTTCCGTCGCGGCTTCGTCGCGCATTTCCACGTGAGCTTTTATGGTGAAGCAACTATACGACGGGTTATCGCATTAAAAATCTGAACGGCAAGAAAAATAAAAATCGACTTTTCCGAAGGCGACGCCCGAAAGAATTCAACATCGCGTTCTCTTCCTTCGAAACGGACGAGTTCTGCGCGCGTCCATACAATAATAACGGTATAACAATAACGCACCAGCCTCCGGAAAGCGGATATGAATATGTATCAGATACATCTGTTGCCTCGTAACCCCCCGATGTTACCCGGCGAGCCCAGGAAAGGGTGCAGAAACAATTCAATATCAGGCCTGGAGTCCTTCTTCGCGACGTGGCGGGAGTCGCCGGGCGCGAGGCTAATTTCCAGGCTGTCGGAGATATCGGAGAATTTATCAAGATTCACGTCAGTCGCAGTTGAATGCTGCTTCTCTGCCTTATATTTTAGCGCAGTCAGATCGCGCGGCTCGGTGAAGCGGCTGTCGAAGCGGCCAGCGAGGATATCCTATTTCGCCTTCTTACCAGAAGGATATTCGAGAAATTCAACATTGGAATCAGTTAAATCGTAAACAACGACTGATTAATCAGCTAGGCTGATGCAATGCAGAATCAATTTCAGAAACCGGTTTTTTTTTTCAGACAATATTATAATTGATACTCTGGCCTTATATGCTACATATGTAAAACCGGTAGATGACATCAGAATGCATAATTATGTATGTTTTACTGGCAGTGAACTTGACCTTCAGTTTACTCAAAACGCGCTGGATTTATCCGGTCACAATGTAATATGCTTCTATTTCAGATTTTGGAAACCTCAGTTCTTCTATATGTGCTTATTTGCGATTCTTAATGGATCCGATAACCAATTATCGTCTTGAGTAGCGTTTACTGCGCACATCGGACAAAGAAAGACTTTATCGTGGAGGGACGGCCTTCCCCGACAACAGCCTTTCAGTAACAAATTAAGGATTTTAAGCCGAAAGTAATTAGTTCGGACGGACGAGGTGTCACTTTATGAAAACGGGGAGACAGAGAGTCAGTCTTCATTGTCCTCGGCATTAATCCTTCGGGGACGTTCATAAGTTTTTGACTCGCCGTCTCGTGACATTAAAAGCTTCTGGCGAGAATTCTGAAAGGCGCAATTTACGTATTTTTAAACGATCTTCAGTATAATCCAGGTGTTTATCACAAATATAGTTTTGAAGGCGTAATAATTGTAACGGGAACTTTTTTAAGGAAATTGCAGGGATAACAATAAAAAATAAGAACAATCGAATAAATAAGAATTAAATTATATTTATACGTAAAAAGAAAATAATATTTGTTACATGTTTTTCTCATTAATAACACAATAGGAAATGGAGTTTTCATCATACTGTCCAAATTGTAATCTTCCCCGAGTCTCCGTTGGTGATTTATCTTGGCCGCAGCTCCGCGGAAAAATATCGTTTCGAGGAAACGGGATTTAAAGTTTGGAGTTTATCTAAGACAGCGGCGCGCAGGCAGTCGTAACTTTTCCGTCCTTCGAGTTTTAAAATACGTAACAAAGATGTAGCTACAATATTACAGAGAATAATAAATGTTTCCTAAATCTCAAACAGATTTTCGCAATAGGCAATATTTAAAATAATTTATCGCAATGTGTTACCTTTATAATTTATATTACAACTAACAGTAATATAATTTTAACACGTAAGGGTTTAAATAATCTGAGAGGTACTTTACCTTCAAAACTTGCTCATAAGCAATTACATCGAATTGCCCGTCGATCTCGAAACAATCCCTTCGCTGGGAAACGTGACTCGATAAATCTTATTTAGTCTACCGCGAGGAGATAGATTATTCGATTGCGTGAAAATTTCCAAAGTCGGACATCCTCTTTAGTTACTACAGACGCAGTTAGTCAATTAAAAAATAAAAAGAGAAAGAGAAAAAAGAGAAGTTGAAAGGACAATAAATACCGGGAAAAAGAGAGAAAGAAAGAAGATATAAAGGAGACGACAGGAAAAGAGGGGACAGAAAGAGAGAATGATGAAAGACACTGGGATTTGCAGCTCCATCGGAGAGAACAACCCTTTCTTGCTTCACTAAGAATGCTTCTGGGGTTGCTTCTGATCGGGTAAACATTTAGGCCGCTTCACCAGCAATGTAGACATAAAATCTATCTACTTTTCTTCCTTTTGTCATTATATATCTTCACTGCGTCACTCGTTAAATCAGTTTCATTGAATAAATATAATTATGCAACAACACCCATACGTTGCAAAATACAATACTGTATTTGGCGCGGTTTATAAAATGTATTTTTTTGCTATCACTCGTTTTCTGGCTTTTAAAAGCTTAGTGTCGAAAATCGCGACGCTATCAACCGAAATATTTTAAATATTCAATTTTAAAAGCGAAGTTATACATAATTCCGCAACGAGAAGGAGAACGCGAGATTTCACTCCGCGAAGCAGGTAATCAAATCAAACGGCGTCTCGCAATCAGATCTCTCCTGCAGATCTCCGCCCCATAAGATCGAATGGAAAGGCGGAAAGTAAGAAAATATAAATCAGCGGGGTGGATTTAATAATTCACCGAGGCGAGCATGGCGCCCCTTTCCCGAAAGCACAATCGAACCATTTAACCGTGAAACATTGTACATTTTGCACCACCCCCGCCTCCCCCCGTCCGGAAAGGGGTGCGTCGCTATTCGCCATCCCCATGGATACTCGACCATCCGATTATCCCGTTACAAAAAACTTTCCCTTAAGCGTTCCAAGCTCTGCAGAAGATTTAATCATTTTAAAGAAGCAAAACAGTTTGATGTCTTGTTCAAGAAATAACAACATGTATCTTCTTCTTAGCGAAATAAATCTCGCAAAATCTATGTACACCGATGTTGCTTCGTTAAAAAAATACGACATGAATTTTGTTTTAATTACAATGTTTTCCTTAACAAACGTAATTCTTCTTCCTTTAGTTTCCTTTAGTTAAATGATGATATCGCGACGTCCCATTCGTCTCCTACGAGTCCTACGACGAATGAAGATAGGGCCGATCATCAATACGTCGCGTCGTCGTGATGCCCTTTTCACCGCAGTCTGTTATGGAATTCCTAATGACGATGGGGCAACGTTTAGAAGCGGCTGTAATAACAACCGCCGGCTGCTGGAGCTCGATAGATAACGCGGGAAAATATTCAGCGATAAAACACGCGTCACTCACGTAGCTGGCTGATAAAAGAAAAATAACAGTCCTTTTTTATATTCTGATCTCTTCCGCGACTATACATAATATTGTACGTCCAGTATGGTGATTTTATATGAATGAGTCAGATAGATATTTGCGGAATTGTTAACGAAGACGACGAAAAACAATTTTATCAATTTTAAACACGTAAAAAGATTGTATATTATCCGCGGAATCGATTGCGAACAATCGCCGAGAGAGGCTGCCGACTGCTTCGGTAACATTTACATAATCGTATTTCGGATCCTTTCGCAAGGTCATTTAATTATCCCCGTCGATGACTCGCCTCCGGGCGAGTTATATGCCGGGTGTGCGCAAAAAGTGGAACAAAAAAATCAATTCCAGACACGATTGCAATTTACGAGGTATGTTTGTATACTCGCATAGAAAATCGAGGATCGATTTTTGGCACGCCGACAAAATATGGAACGGCTATAATGTCATCCGATCAGCTCGTATAAAAATTATGTCGGCAGTTTGAGATGCTAATATTGTCGAGAGAGCATAATTTTGAACCGAATAGCTCGTATATAAATTTTTACGCGACTTACCATTAAAATATATTCTTGGATTTATGAAAAAGTCATCTCGGAATGAGGCCAATAATGGATGGTCGGACGAAGAAATATGTCCCTGAATTTAAAGTCCATTAAAGTTTAATAATTTAAGATAAAGACCAGAAGTTTAAATAATATCAGTATTTTGATTGTACCCTGTTCATAATTATAATTCATAAAATTTTAAAACGTCACAAAAAAATTGCTCTTCGACTGATTAGCGTCTACCGTGAGAAAATCCAGCTTCTCCGTTTGTCATATCGCTCTTGCGAAATGAATATTGCATGACAAGGAGAGGAGACGCTTTTTAGAATATCAAACGAACGAGGGCGCGCGGTATTATCTCTCTTTCTCTATGAAGCCGGAGAGCGGATAAGCCGGTTCTCCTAGATGCGGGGGATCGATCTGCATGCAGATGCACCCCCTCACGAGCCACACAAAGATGGCAGATCAAAGAGTGGTCATCAGTTAACATTCGAGCCACTCTGAATATTTCATACGCGGCCGTGACCGTGCGTAGATTGCACGCACGCGAGGTGCAAACGCAACAAAGGCGAGAGAGGCGACGAAATTTTTTTTTTTTACGCGGAGCACGGTGACGTCTTTGTGTGCGTGCGCCTCCGTACAAATGCCGATGGAGGCCTTTTGTCTCACACGATTCGGAGCTGATCGGAGCTTTGACCAGCGCTTCGACGCTCGTCGAATGTTGGCAGATTGAAAACTTTCGCAATATCGAGTGCAGCTGCTCAACGCTTCCTTCTTCTTAGGATAAAGCGCGCCATTCCGTCCGTATTCTTCTCTAGACGAACGATTTAAATCGTTTACCATTAATTCGCTTGCTGTAAAGCGGAGCTGATGAGATTCTGTTATTACATTTCGTTCTTGCATTTCATTATTACATTTTATTATTGCATTTGTTATTACATTTCATTACTGCATTTAATACATTACGTATTACAATTGTATTATTCTATTTCGATTCGCATTTTGTAATCTGTATTTATGTAAATTTATCTTTCTTTCTGAGACAATAAAGTAAAGTATTTAAGCGGAAGTTATGGACTATCAAAAACTTATCAGATTATATTTCGATAAGAAGCAAAATACGAAGTATCTTCTTTCTTTAAAAAATACAGATAATGTACTAAAAATGTATTAAGTATATAAACAGAATAAATAAATATTGACATTTCAGTAATCGAGCGGAATCTTGTGCCTAATAATAACTTTTTTGAGTTTTCCTTGATCTATTTATTTAATTACTTAAGACATGTTAATCTCTGTGTATAAAAGAAGTCATTTTTTTTTAATATTTCCAATTTAAGAATCTTTTCAACACTATGTCCAGCGTACGAGCAAAAGTAAAAGAATGCAATTTAATTTTTTTAGTATTATTTTTTTAGTTTAGCGTGAAAGGTTAAAGGTGGCGATAAACGCTATCTCTGACTATGAAGATTGCCTTCCTAAGATATCGATCGACATAACAAAGAAACCTTAGCTGGCAAGCTGAGTGAAAAGCGGTACCCCTCCGACGAGAGTTGTGAATCTATTTGACTTACTTACAGTCTGTCAAAGGTGTTCTGTCCCTTTACAGATGAAAAGAAGCGAAAGAGGATTTAAAAATCTAACGGTGTATTCCATCATAATCCATAACTTTAAATCCCAGTGTCGCTTTTTTTATTATCGAAAATAGAAGTTTTCTGAGACAAAGACGCTTCACGATTCGAAGTAATCTTGTTTTGTATCCAAAAATGACCAATGCCAAATCTACACAGAAGTTGAAATATTTTGTTAGATTCACCGAAACAAAGACGTTTTTATGTAACAGACCGTATCTTGTCAACGGAATATCAGGCCGAGACGCAGAGAACGCCTCGTCCATATCAATGACACGGTTCCTATGAGTAGTTATCTACGAAAAAAAATATCACGCTCGAAGCCGATCACGTACTCATCTTCCCGTATTGCCTTTCCCCTCGAAAACGTTGTCCTTCCACTCCGTTACCCTCCAGTTTCAATTAAGGGAATTTGACGAATTCGCAAAACTGGTCATCCGAAAAAACTCGAATATAGTTCCTTTATTAAATATATTTCCGATGAATATTTTTTTATCGAATAAAATCGAGTTGTTTGTGAAAGATTTGTTGCTAAAAAGGCAATTTTCATGCATCTTAGTTCATATATGTGCTTAATTCTAAGAAAATTTGTTTAGGGCTATAATAAATAATCTGGATTTATATGTTCATTCCTTTATTACAAACGGTCGCACATGCGAGCAACAATTATAATTAATCCTATTTTGTGAGTGAAAACGATAATAGTTATAACAATATATTCAATATATTGTGGCGCTTGTTTTGAAGTTTATCCCTCTTGATTGCTGCGACAATTAAATGTACCAATGCCAGAGATTTATGTCTGGACACCTTTACCATTTTAGTTTTTAAATAGTATAACGCGAATTAAAATCAAAAATAAAAATATAATACAAGAAAAATATTTTTATCTTTGACTCTTTGATTTTAATTCGCGTTATAACTTATTTAAGGCTAAATTTAAGACTAAAATAATAAAAATGTCCAGACATAGATACGTGCCCAGGCATTGGTACATTTTTACCTTAAATTCTCGTTAATTGAGCCCAAAAGTACTTTGGTTAGAATATCTCAAAACAAGCACCAAATATCGCTCTAAAATTTTTAATATATTAGTACACAAAAATATCGCATTAACATTAATTTTGTCAGTCATTATATCATGTATTGCAACATCAGTGTGCGTATAATTAAGCTGAATCCAGCTTGTACAATGTATCCTTGAAACAATTAGGCACCGGGTTTTCGAGAAACGATCTCTCTCGAGGGTTTGTTAAAATTAGATACCTGTATAAATTCAACTATGTTAAATTTATATGTTAAAAAATCTAACTGTACAAAATATATTGTGCATCGCAAAAGGCACAGATAAGTTTCTCTCTTTACAATATTGCATAAAAGAAAAATCGGAATTTTTCCGTCATAATAAAAACTCGTATCTACAAAAACTTGAATCAAAAGCCTGAATTTAATTGAGTTCATGAAGCTCGAATCAATGTAAAACTCTTACAAAAATTCCGAAAAGAAACATCTTATTTACATGACAAATATCGACAGAAAAACACTCAATTGATTTGGAAGATTTATGTTTCGTGCAAATAAAATTTTGCTCTTCGGCAACCTAAGATTTCAATAGCGAATATTTCATACTATCTCATGTGAATGATATGTGACTACATGTATTTATTCTATATAATAAATATCTTTTCTTGTACTAGAACGAGTTTTGTAAGGCACTATAAATAATTGCGTTCCCATATTGGGAAGATTTGTATATTAGATGGGACGCTATGTAACTATTTGTTATATTTGTAAACGGTTGTTATATAAAGTTATTACTTTCTGAAGATACAGGTCGTTCCTAATCAAGATTTTCTAGTGGCAATAGATTTGCTTATTCAACAACAAATATATCTATCTATATCTTGTAAAAACTAATTTATGTATATAAATATTATATCAGTTTTATTATCAACTGGAAGCATCTGTTATTTCTGTTATAATAGGAAACATTATTAAACTTTAGAACAAAATATAATATCAAATATATTACTGATGATTCATATTCATAATCTCTCTGTCATTTTTTGTTACTGTTTTATCTTCTTACATTTTACTGTTCAACTCAAAGACTTCTAGATTTGACCATTTAAAAATTGAAGCCACAAAATTCTCTATAATAATAAAATGTAATATATAAAATACATTTTATGTGTAGAAATACTCTGGTTTCTTACATTCTGATATCAACTTTGGCAAAATAATTAAAATCTGATAAAAACACTAAGACATAATACGTTTTGTTAACATAAATCATCTTACATGGATTTGTTATATAATTGCTTTGTAAAGAATAATAGCAATCTATCATTAGGAACTACGAAATAAACCAGTAATATCATTATAACATTGTGTCACGGAGAAAACTCTCTCTTTATGGGAATTTGATTTATATCTAACATAGTATATATGACTGAGATTTAAATCATCAGATTTTTATCTTATTGCAGCCTAATCAAAACAGATATTTTACCCTGTTTTAAAGTCTAGCTACTAGTGACACTTTATCACTAAAAATGATGGGAAAATATGTAATTGTAGTCTTTACAATTTAATTTCCATTATTCTCTCGATGTCTCAATATAGCTTGCCATATCCTGAGTTCAATTCCTCCCCTAGAATTTTATATAAGATATTTATCTCTATACGTGCTGCGCAATTATTAAATAATAGAGACATTATTTTTTACCTTAAGTTTAGTCTGCGAAGATCGTCCCGTGTAACATAACGCAGAATATCTTCCAGTGTATATTCCTCATATAGAAACTAAAAGTATTAAAAATCATATGTAAAATAAATAATACAAAATGTAAAATAAATAACATGTAATAACTTTTATTTTTATTCTTCTTGCTTATTTCAAACATCAGCGGAATACTTACCCTCTCGATTGATGTCTCATCTATTTGAAGATTCTGTAACCAATCGATAAGGGCCGTATCCGGATGTGAAGCAGAATTGTGCGTATCGGTAGTCATTGAAGACGCTGATATATTTCCAAAAATGCAAGAATTGTAGCTGTGGATATTTAAAATATTCGTTCATATAACGTTAATCAGATTTTTCATGCGTTGTAATACACAACAATGAATAAAATGTTTTCCGTACCCTGATTCCTGTCTTATTGATCTCCTATTAATACTTTCACACAGATGTGTCAACGTGTTAACTTGAGCTCTCTGCTCTTCGAGAGCTTGTTGCAATAATGTCTGATACGATTTCTGACTTTCTATCAATTCCTGAAGTAGCCTCATATTTTCCATCTTTAATGCTCCCATTTGATCTCTATATTCCTTCCAATACTTATTGTCAATGGAGTCACCGGTTTTTTGGGATTTTACAGAGTTTACCGTTGATACCCCAGACGTTGATCCTTCCTCGGGACCTTGACCACCAGGTTGTCGTTCTTGTCCAAGTAAGTTAGCGCCCAATTCTAGATACACAAAACACAATTTATAACACAAAACACATTCCATATAATGCTAATGTTATATAATACTTTTTAATTACATCTGGAAATATCTAATCTCTCGATTTTCAATAAAATCTATCTAAATCAGATGTGTGTGAACTCAAGTAGGATGCGGTAATCCTCTTACTGAACGCAACGTTCATAAGAGATCCTATATTATTGGTGACTTTCCCTCGAGATATTTTTAGAGTTGACATGATAACATACTCAATCTCTTTTACGTGTATTATACTTGAGATACATGCGTTACACATCTTGACATCTGGTTCATGTACCAAAATGTGAGATTCTAGCTAGCTGAGCGGAACACTTTTTTACTTACAGAAGTGTATGTTCTCATTAATGTTTTCTCGAATATGTGAAAATTTGTTATACCGCTGCTACTTTTATTTTATTGAAAAGAAATAGCACTTACCGGGAGATAAGACGGTGATAGCGGCCTGAACAGCATTTCTTACTAAATTGTCCAAGGCAAACATCCAATGTGGCTTTATACTGTGCATTCTGAGGACCTCATTTACTGCCGTTTGAAATAAATAAATAGCCAAATGTAGGTGATTGATAGCGGTCGAATCGAAATCCAATTCCTCTTTCAATGTTCGAATAGCAGTTACTATTACTTCCTGATTTTGCTCTGCGATATAATCCCTTAAGCCACGCATAAGTAACACTAAATGACTCTAAAATTGTAATAAATAATTAAGTACATGCCGATGATTATTTGCAACGCAATATTATTGCTTCAGCGTGTAAATACCATTTGCAACACCGTTTGTCCCTCCGCCTGATGTATACCTCTCATCCAAACCTCGCAAATTTTCGCCTCATCTTGGTTGAGAACCCTCGTTAATGTCATACGTCTTTGGCTATCTTTCTTTAAAAGATAAAAGCCTTCTTGCTCCTCTCCAGATTTTTGTCCTGGTTGTCCTGTTTTAATCCCAATTTCTTATAAATATAAATCAATAATATCATATTATAATAAATCTTGGACAGATGGATAAATTCGCAATTTATCTATCTGCCCACGATCGCGATATTATTTATTTATATTATAATATTGATAAATTCTTTCTGATATTTTCTCATAAATAATCTCCGATACTAATTTTATAAAATGTCAAGAAATATATTTACCCCCTAATTCAACTTCTGGCGATAACAAGCCACCAGACGAACTTCTTCTGGTCATTGAGACACCAGCTGTATCAGTTTCGCTAGTTTCTATCGATGGAGTATTCCCTATCGCACTAGAAAAATATAAACAGTAATATATTAATCGTATGTTTCTTTTACGTTATACTTTTGTACTACCTATCGAAGTGATAAAATTTTATTAACACTGTGTATCAGAAAATTGCATTAGAACATCCTGCATACAATTCTAAAACTGATAATTTTGTATCTTAAGTATTTTAATACTAAGACATTATTTTCTTATTTAATAATTTATACAATTAAAGATTTAATTATTCTTGTATTATATAATATAAAGGAACATAATACGCGAAGATCTGTTATTTAACATAATATTTCGAAACAATTTAAATAGTCCACCTATTTTTAGGATATGAATTATTATTTTAAGATAATTATGTAAAAAGCTATGAGCTATTATATGGGATAAGTCAAATGTTAAAAGGCTACTTTATTTAAATTATATTCTAATGTATTGTATTCAGATAACTGCACTTGTTATGTATGTAATAATCATCATTTAGTAAAGCGATTATATGTTAGTATATTTTTATGTCAATGCTTAAGAGAATAAATATAGAACCCAAAACAAAAAACGTTATATAATAAAATATAATTATATTATTTCATTTCAAATAGTACTTTAAAATACTTAATAATAACGTTATATATAATAATTTTATTAATATTATTACTTGTACAAAACATAAAGGAACATAAAATCTGGAATGATATGACTTCTACATATACAAAGCTACTGGGTTATACATCGAGATACTAAACAGCATAAACATTCAATAGCAAAAAGTGCAGGTGATAGCATAATTACGGATATTTTTTTACACAAACCGTTTACATAAGCATTTTTAAGACAATAATTAAGCATTTTAACCATTTAATATTAATAAATGATTATATAAAAAATCTAATTTATGGTCACAAATAATACGAAACCAACAAAACAAATCGTACCTTTAGTTATACTTTGCCTGCATATAAACAATTTACAAAGTTAGAACCATACCTGTTAAAAGAGAGGATTGCAGTAGGCATGCTGATGGGGGACAATAGGTGAGCTGGACTGCGTTCTCTCAATGGGCTTGACTTCGTTAACCCTGCACTAAATTTAACATTTTATAATTACAATTCGCAACGTGCATTCACATAAAATACTATGCTCTTGCATTATATTCTTTGTGCAATGTTGCAATTTGGACAAACAATTTTTAACAAAAATATGTTATTAAAATATTTTAATAAATTTAAAGGATATAATAATGGCTATTTAAAACTTAAAATTAATTAAAGTAGAAATAAACATAATTCACACTACAATATACATATAACGCGTGACAATACACAAATTAAAAATACGTTATTCCTTGATAATATTATCATACGAAAGTAATAGAATTCCGCATTTCCTAATATCTCGATGCTGACAATTACCAAGCAACATAAAAAATGAGATTGGCACCAAAACTGCGTGATACAAATGAAATAAATCAAATGAAAGTACAATATACTAAAACAGAGGCGAGGACGCCACAGACTACAAAAATGCTCACACAAAACGGAACATTATAATAAAAGTGGAAATTTTGTAATACCTATCATCCGATTGAGACATCAGCATAGGTGTGGCAGCGACAATGTGATTGTTATTCGTTTTATCGCATTTTCCCAAACGTTCCAATCTATCTGCAGGGACCGATATACTTCTACTGAAATCTGGCGGTGCGACTAATCTGCTGCTCTTCTTTTTTCTATTATAAATAAATATTTTACTATACAACTGTAAAAACTTATAAAACTCAATAGTACTATGCTTTAATTTTATTTACTCATTAAGAAATGGATCCTCTAATAGCTCTGCCGCGGTTGCTCTTACATCAGGATTTGGCTCAAAACAACGCAATATAAAACTTTTTGCTCTCTCAGATAACTCTGACGGTATCTCAGGATGTATTTTGTAATATCCCACCTAAAAAAGCATACATACATCAGACATTTGATAAGTTTAGCAATTCAATGTTTCTAAAATGTTATGTATTTAATATTTTAGATTTACTTTGAAAACAGCTGCTTGTGGAGAACCTAGTTCAATGAATGGAGGCTTTCCAGTGGCCATCTCAACTATCGTGCAACCTAAAGACCAAATATCCGCCTAAAGAAAAATTTGAATAATTGTCATTGCGATGATACAAGAAAATATGTCTTTATCCTATGTGTGAATACTCTCAAAACAAAACGTTTAAACTCACAGGCGCACCATAACCACGTTGACCTTTATCAATAACTTCAGGTGCCATGTATTGTAATGTTCCAGTAAATGTTTCTGTACTCGGACATAATCCAGCCAAACGTTTGGACATACCGAAATCAGATATCTTTACAACTCCACTGTATGTATTTACCAATACGTTGTCACCTGTAATAATAGAAGTAAAGATATTATTTGCTTTAACAAATAAGCGTGAAATTCATGCATCTTACAAATTATGTACCTTTTATATCTCTATGAACTATTTTTTGATCATGGAGATATTTAAGGCCTTCCAACATCTGTTTAGTATAATATGAGATGGTCGATTCGTTTTCTTTTAAAGGACCCCATTTCGATCTTAGCAAGGCTGATAAACTTCCTGAAATTATGAGAAATTATGAATATTTAGAAATGTCATTTTTTTATGTTAAAATATTTATTTCTTTCCTACCTCCAGGAACTTGCTCCATAAAGATTTTGAAATATCCATCCTCGCTTACTGAGCCCAAATATTGAACGATATTCCTGTGTCTCAATTGGCTATGTAATTTGATCTCTTCGTGAAGAGGCTGTACATCGCCCAAGTTTCGTTCACGAATTTCTTTCACCGCAATCCTGACTTGCGTATTTAAATCACGCGCTGCATACACAACGCCGTATGTTCCTTTGCCGAGAATTATGCGCTTATTTTGATCATCCAATTCATATTCGAACTATAAAAATACATAAATTACAAAATTAATAAAATAATTAAAGGTTATGTACAAAATGCATGTATACACGCTACTAATATAATAAAGTGATATTAAAAATGGATAGAGACCTTCATGCGCTCATCAGTCATGTAAGCATCCAAATCTGTAACCATGCCTTCTTGATCCCTAGTCATCTCCAAGATCAAGTCGTAAAATCTTTGCCTACATTGTACTGATGGCAGGTACATTTGAAAATCATCCGAGTTTTGATGAACATACAGAAACAGGCATCTTTCATCCCTTTTGTATAGGCTTACGCTACGTATCATGTTCGCGGTAAACAACCAATCGTGAACTTGTTTACAATTGTTTCTCATATTATCCAAACACAAATTCCATATTTGTATAGACTTCTCTTCCGCGCCAAGATTCACGTTCACATAACTCGGCATTAAAATCTTTGTTGGTTCCAACACTAAAATCTAATAAAAATATTATAAATGTATTAAGCGTTTTTAATGGAAAGATTATTAAAGTGGGAAGTTCTTAAGAGTGAATCCATAAATCTGCACTAAGAGCAGTTTTATATTATTCTTACTTTGACCCAAAATGTACAGAAGTAAGCTGGATTGGTAACACATAACTATAAGCCACAATCTCCCAAATTGGAAACTGGATCCTCAGTAGAACGATTCCATTTATCAACTTACTGGAAACCGTATACTATCGCCAACCTCCGGCTTTGTAGCTTCGACAAAGTAGTCCATCCAAAAACTGAATATTTGTTCCTCCGGTGAAATTTCAGCTTCCTCATTCTTTTTACGAAACCTATCTATCAGTGATATGTTGCCGATTGTCGATTTCAGATACCTAAAAATTAAAATAATTAATTAAAATAAGTTCTAAATATATATTTTTGTTCTCAATTTTAGACATGGTTGTTTTTTACCGAATAAATATCTAAACTTTTTTTCTCGTATACCTACCAATTCGGTGGTTTTAATTTGAACATACATTCAGCTGCTTGTATAGCTTTCGAATAATCCTCCGCTAATACACTAATCTCAAAAAATGTCGCTACATCCCAATAATCTTTTAAGCTCGGTAAACTGCCTTTCTTGCCAATTAAGTTATTTAATACCATTCCTATGTGCTGTAACTCCTCACTTTTAGAGAATTCATTTCCTGCTATGACCAATAAAGTAGCAAGATTTATACCAGCATATTCGTTCGGCTGAACCTACAAATATAACAAAAACAATACATATATGCATCGACAGAGATGCTTCCAAGAATAGAGAAAAGATTTATGTACACAGATACTATACCTCAAAACCTTTTCTGTACCAGTGGATCGCATTCTTTAAACTCTCCTCATCTGTATGTCTGCTCTCTACAAATTTGTCTTTATATATTCTTCCACATAAACATAACATATCAGGAACATGATTTTCCTTTTTCTCCAGCGCTTTCTCGATAACCTTTAATGCTCTTTCTCGATCACCCTCTTTATTTCGTCGATTTAGAGCAAATGCGTATAAATATCTTATAGCTGGAGTATTTATATAATTCTTGTGAGTTGGTATAGTTCTCAAATCATCAACCAATTGTACCATTGCATCGTAACCCTGATAATTTTAGGATAAATGTAAATGTCTCTGACGGTACAATTCCCATTGGGAAGTATCATTAATCTAGCATTATTTTACCTGTATTTCCCGGAATGAAATGAGAACATTTAAAACGACTTCTCCTGACAGAACATTTGGATCATCTAAACGTTTGCGCATGTTATTCAGAGCTCTGGAGAGTTCTTCTCCAGAATACGTCTCACGCGCCTTGCGTAAATCTGCCAGAAATTTCTCCTTCATGTGTGCTCTGAAAGTTTTAATAAAAGCGTGGTTCACATTAACATATTAAACATGTCTGTTTCCTGCACTTCTTGATGAAATAACGATTAAAATTTTTTAATATGACATTTCTGCTTGTACTGGAAGTGATTTTCACATTTACTTACTTGGATTGTATTTCTACATCCTGAAACAATTTCTTGAGCTTCAGAGTGAGGTGCTGTTTGGGATCTATTGTTTCTTCGCTCGTGATTCTGCTGGTCGCTGGGTTAGTAGCTACACATGAGCCACACGATTCCACAACGCGATACGAAACAAATGTATAACTGCCACAGGATAACTGAATAAAAAATTTTTTCTGTATAAACTAGTTATATGTTTAAAAATATTGCATACCGCTATAATTAAAAAGAATTTATTTTGTAAACGCTATCAGAAAAATAATGCTAATCACAAATCACGTAAAAAGATTATTTGTATTTCGCCACGACATACTTCTATATATTATGTTATCAATAATATACAAGCATAATAACTGAGTTCAACTTTCCATTATTCACAACTCATTTCATGATTATTTGCCATATAATTTTACATTAACTTTAGTGCATGCACCTCAACATCAATTCTTACACTTTCTTATAAATTATTCAATACGAAAATTTCAAATAGAATCAAGAATCTGGATGCACTACAGAGTTGAAACGCACGTATAACGAATCAGTAAATGCACAATGTTGCAACATATTACGCGTGATCGGCCAGCACTAACTACTACATTAAGTAACTGCTATATTGAGAGTATGAGCTCACGTTTTTCTACTCCATATTAAGCGGAATTACATATTTGGTGCTTGCCCAACAGGCAGAGACATCATTTCATTTGATAGTACCGAATGTTAAACTCACGGCTATCTGACGTCCAGTACCGTTCCGCGCGCACGTTCTAATACGTTCTACGTTCTAACTTATCGCCGACCGTAGTAAAAATACCAACTCTTTCCGAAGCTCTCAAAACGACAAAAATCTCGCGGAAAAATTAATCAGCAAGCAGAAATTAATTATGTTAATAGCTAAGTGATGATTAAAAATTCAGATAATTGTTCAAGTGCCTACAAATCAGCAAGATTGATCTACTCGTGAGAAATGCGTGATAATAAGAAATGTGAAATGTATCGTAAAAGCTAACGCCCTTTCACTATTTCCACTTTTTAAAATCTTCTTGTATAAATTAAATACAACACAATTTTCGGAAACAGATACTTAAAATAGAACTTTTTATGTGTTATAAATAATTCTTGCGAGAGAAAACTACTAGATGGATATGTTCTCAATATCAAGAATACAGGAATACTGGAACTGTGTGTTTGTTATGCTGCGACAGTGCATACAGTATGGATCACTTGCGCCTCGGGCAATTTATGAGAGCATTAATTGAGATCATTGCTATAAAGTGCATCCTAAGTCTAACAAACGGCCAAGGTCACTTATGCCTTACCGCTACGTTATGTTCAGCGTTTCGCAATGAGTGTATGTACAAGACTTATTCGCATTTACATTCTAAAAGCATTAAAGAGTCTGAGCGGTGTACATTGTACATACGTACCTTAAGTCTAATTGTAGCTTCGGTGTCTATATCATTATACAGCAAAATGTTTTCCTTCATTCCGAAGCTTTCCCTGACACCGAGATGATAAAACAGCGCAGATTGTTGCAACTGTATACTTAAATCCACAACCGCCACATCAGCGTTATAAAACGTGTCCAGCACATTGGTCTCGCCAAAATCAAGTTTCTCAAACTACACAAGGTGTATGGAAAATTAAAAGGAGGATTAAAATCAAAACTTTACTCTACAGTCTTCTTGCAACTCTCGTATCTTCACTTATTTATAGCTTTAAGAGTATAGAAAGTATTATTAAGATTAATCTAGTACTTGACTTTCGATATAAATAACTTGTTTTGAAACTGATAAGATTGTTATGTTGCAACAGTTCGCTTTTTACTTTTATCACATTTTCGTTCGGAGTCTCGTTCAAAATACGCATTTTACCATCCTGCTGTTATTCAAATCGTGCCAAAATCGTACAAAAATTATACCTGAATATGATGTATGTTGGCGTTGACCAAATTGCAGGCCTGTCTAACTTCGTCCAGCGCTTTCTTTCGTTGAGCCAGATGTTCCGATTGTTGCAAATCCAAGACACAGGCAACGTCCATCCTGGGCCTCCCCGGCACCGTCGTGTGCCCTGATATGTCACTCTGCGTTCCCACGCTATCCGTACTGGAGATGCCTTCCATGACGCCAGATTGCGAGGCAGCTGCTGCGCAAGTTCACTCTTATATATATATTGAAAGTATTTACGCAGTTGCTACATTGAAACCGATATCACAGATATGATAGCGTAGGCATGAGGTATGACAATAATGGACAGAAGCATGTGATTTACCAGCCGTATCGTTCATATCGCCGCAAACAGAAGGCATGTTGTTGCGTACTCCACTCGCCAGACACTCGACCGGCGCCTCTCTCGTACTCCTCTCTCGCCGGAACACCCCAAGGGCTGAGCTTAGCGTGTACCTGCTCACAAAACAGAACGTCAAACGCCACGTTCTAACTGACATGCGACTCGCCGAGCCGTCGATTCACCTCCACACGTATGAAAGCAAGTGCGCAATGTCATTTCCTCGCGGAATACCAGTCTCTCGTGGCGGAAGCTCAGCTCGGGATCGAACGTACGGGGATGAACGTCACTCCTCGAAGAAGTCATCGCTTTCGGTCCTACGACGTGACCACCGCGCGAAGATAGAGTTGCTATACGAGGCACTTTCAGCGAGGATACGCAACAGCATCCCGCGCGTCCACTGGCAGCGATAAATATAGTAAATATACCCGTCTCCGGCGCTCCGTGAAACTCGAGCGAATCCTGGGGGGGCGATTAATCGGCGCGACGTAGCGAGCACACGCAGCAGAGGATACCTTTCGTCACGAACATCGTAGAAAACCGCGGACGTTCCACACTCCTTCCGGAGCACGCAAACCCGGGAGTCCCCAGTCCCCACGTCCCCCCGAGGTCGCCAAGGTGCGCGAGTACCCGAGCTCTCCGCACTCCGCAGTTCTCCGCGAAGAAGCGTTTCGTGTCGCTTCACAGATGGCGGCGAGATCAGAGGCCGCTCCGCCGGTATAAAAATAGAACGTTCTCAAGATAGCGCCGAATCGCGCCGAGGCCTAACCCAGCCTAACCTACGGCTGCGCCAAAAGCTCTCTCGCTCTCGGCGTTGTAAGAAGCGTGTCTGAATATGAACTCTGAACAGTAAATCACAGTAAATCATTTGGATACGCATATCATATCCAAGCCAGATGCACGCGGCATTGCTTCACCTTGGCGAGAATATTAATATAAATCATGTATTATATATGTATATATATATATCTATACATATATACCTTATGGTCAAAAGTTCGAGGCCATTGAAAAATATCTATATGTGAAATAAAATCAAACTTATGCATTATAAATTTATTAACATATTTTTATTATTTTGTTTATTGTTTTATAATAAAATAAAAAATAATAAGATGTTTGAAGGTTTCTACAAAAATATTTTTTAGAAGATAAAAAAAATATAAGACTTTTCGTTATTACTATCTATAAACAGGAAAATTACTAATTCATAACATTTTCTTATTCGGAGATTCTAAACATTTTTTCCGCACCCTGTATATATACCGACATACGCAGAACGTTAATTGTGTACGTAACTTAAATAAAAAAAAAGTTTACGATTCATTGTCAGTCCGATAATGTACAATTATCGCACGTGTAGATTGACAGATTCCTCGAATTCCATCGAGGCCATCGTTTGTCTTATTAACGCTATCCTCCGGGTCAATCGAAGAGTCCTTGGCATATGCGTTTGCAGGCATAATCGAGAGACGTTGAACATGCTGCACGCGGCACGTGCAGCATTATTATATAAATCCATGCTCTGTCAGCTCAATTACATGAACCCGTTCGGCACGCGACCTTTCGAAAAGGAAGAATGTATACCTTTAATTTTATTTCGGAAACACACTGCGCATTATTTCTAGCTGCCGCCAAGTGTAGCCAGAAAAAGAAATCGGAAGAGACCGATTTTTGTATTTTACTGATTAGAATAAAATCTTGTTTAATCATATATTACATTATTATTTTACATTCTTATTGCATATATTTTATCATTATACGTATATTCAAGACCATGAGAAAATTCTATTGTGAAATATAAAAATATAAATAATATAATTGTATAAAAATTGCTGGGTAGACATGTTTAACATTTTGACTATAGCTAACTGCTCTAATCATAAGCCTTAAGGCCATTGAACGTAACAAAGTTTTAGTCATAATCGAAAGGCCGTAAGAAAATAGACCAATCACAGTCGATTATTCTCCTCGATCTCGAAGAATAATCGAGTGTGATTGGTCTATTTTCTTACGGCCTTACGATTATGACTAAAACTTTGTTACGTGCAATGGCCTTTAGGATTTCTAAAACCGAGAAGTGCTCGATCGTATATGAAATATATAAGCAAGGTACATTGCCGATCTAGAGAGATAGATCTATCTCTTACTTATAAGTTATAACAAAGAAAAAAAACCGAAAACAGTAACATACTTTTCTATATCTATACGATCTGTGAGATTACAATTATGCTTTGATTCCAAAATGTCATGCAAAATTAATGTATTTTTTGATCATTTTATTTTCAATAAATTACTTGAAACGGTTTACTTAATTATATTATAAGGATATGTCTTTATTGTTTTTAATGTCCTTATAAATATTTCATGAAATAATTTCTGATTGAGCAAGTAAATTCATCTGTGATTCAACTGTGTGGGGCCCTCATAGAAAGTTATGTCTGTCGGCCAAATATGGGCGTCGAGGCAGTCGATTCTGTTTCCATCCGGTTTCTTTATATACCCGACGACTTTACGTTACGCGCGACAAAAGTCGCCCGACCCCGAGGAGTCGTCCGGGCAACAGCGAGATACTTTTGTCGATCGACTAGAGTCGACCGTCTACCGGGAGATCATGAACGCCCAGACGGTCGACGTCGTTGATGGCTGTGGGGGAAAAGGAGGATAGACGCACGCGAGTTTGTGGGTCATTCGCATTCGGTCGAGCTGGGTGCTACAGCACGGAGCACCGTGGAAACGTACCAATGAACTCCACGCGAATAGGTTGTCAGGAACATGAAAGAGTCGTACGTGTCTCTCTCTCTCTCTTTGGATGCGCGTAACCATTCGGACTGTCCCCCGTGCATGTGCAGCGTGCATTCGAATCACTTATCTATGAGTCTGTGTTAAATAGGCAATTTATATAATACAGCTCGTTCGCCGCTCATCCGAGCTGTCTCTATCGCTCGTTCGATCGCTAAGCGAGCGTTGCCCTTCGGCGTCCCATGGACTTCGACCAACCACTCAGAACCGGAACCAGAACCTCGACAAGAGTGGTCCTCGAGAACACGAAAGAAGAAAAACACTCGAAATAATAAATCATCTCAGAATTTAGAAATATCTTGCTATTAAGAAATTTTTCTCATTTTTAATTATTAAATAATCGGCTTGATCGGGTCAAGAATCTCTCTCGGAGTTTCCGACTTGGTCCAGTGACCCTCCGCCGTTTATAACGAGTCGCGGTTCCGATCCGCCACGGCCGCGGGGAAAGAGAAAGAGAAGGAGATAGAAAGAGAGAACGGGTTGACCGCTCCGCTATTCGCGGGCCGAGAGATCCGCGGCCCGCGGCGCGTTCGTACGCGCGCGGCTTGCGAGTGCGAGTGCGTGGAAGGATAGTGGGGCGCAGTGATGCGCGGAGCGGCCACTCCGCAGCGCTCCCCTTTCAAGAGGAGCGCATAAGACGGCGGGAGGCAGGTCGGAGCCGGTGATCTCCGGACCGCGGACCGCGAGAGCGATGCAGCGCGCGGCGCGGTACTGCGCTCCGGACTCCGGACCGGCTCCTCGGCGTGATGCCGCCCTGTGCCGGGGGGTCCCCGAGAACTGGCCTGCTCCACGATCGACGTTTCCACAGACCACGTCATTGCGCGCGTGGAGGAACACCGGGCCGACGCGCGACGAGACGTCGACTGCGAATCGCGAGGAGAAGGGGAATGATGAAAATCCGACCCGCTGAAAAAGAAAATAATGATTGTCATCGTGTTATGATTTTGAAACATGCTACACCCGACTGCCCCGACTGGGGTTTGTCTTCCTCCTTTAGACTTTTGAGAGTCCCTCCAAATATCTCGCTGCTGTAATAAATTTTATTACGATATAATAAATTACGCATTGTCCGATATATGCATATATATGTGTGTGTATTATTCAGTTATTCAGACACATGATGCCACGTGGTCTTTCTGTGATCGTTTTGTTGTTTAATTTACTCATATGTTTACGAAATAAGAGCGTTTTGATATATGTACGTTTTAGTATGATCAATTTTATGACAAACATCGCACTGTGAATCATATTAGAATCTTCTAATTTAATGGAATATTGCCATATCAAACTATTTTGTCTACCGTTCCTTTGTGCACTTTATCAATTGTCTTGTGATGGATTAAATGTGTTCTTAAAGTTGCCAGTGAATTTCATCAATTTTCTTGCACATTTTACATTCTGCCTTAAAATTCTTTAAGAAAGTATAGTGTTTCAATAAATAACTACTTAAACCATCTAAAATCTAAACTCTGCGTTGCCATCCTCTTAATGGTACAGCCTCTGTATCACTTAAATACGATACAAAAGCTATTTCACGAAGAAATGTCGAGAAACATATTTAAGGGAGGTCGAAAAGAAATGCGAAATAATTCTTTGCTCATATGTAGATATTGATATTATAGTTTGACAGATCTTTAACAGTCAGATCATATCGCTCCACTTACAATTATTCGACTATCGCAATTTTTAATTCGAAGAAATTACATAAAACAAAGCCAAAAAGCAAAGTCACTGAGCATAATAAAGGTTGTGTTTCGAGAGATATTCACACTGCCAGTGCTGAAAACCTATTACATCAGATAACGTATAGATTTCTAGCACTGACAAGAGTACAAGAGGAGTGAATATCGGCAGCCTAGGATCACTATAAACTCAGTTGATTTTGTTTTCTTTATCTTTCTATGGCTGCATTCCGATATTTACTGTCAGCAACAGTCAGTACTAAAAATCTATAGCGTACGTAAACGTAAAATATAGAAAAATATGTATTTTTAGTACTGACAGTGAATATCGGAATGCAGCCAATGTATACATTATCAACGTTATAACCATTATAATTAAGATCAATATAAATTTATATATGATACATCTAAATCTAAAAATAAGATCAAATATAATATATATGTATAATATATATTATATATTTGATATATATATTTAATATATATATATATATATATTAATATATATATGATCTTTTAAAGATTTACAAGAGGTACATACACATATACATATCATCTTACACATAAAATAAAGTACGTTCATAGGAAGTTAGTCAATCACGGACCTTGAGTTTTTGACAGCCAAATACGCAAATCGCACAGTCTGAAGATTGATACGCAAATAAAATCCTATTTTGCATGCAGAGGAATTTTATATATTGCTCATAATGTTATCATAACTCCAGGTACAATATAAAAGTCATAATAACGTGATGACATTATTATGACTTTATTCACCACTTAAAAGTTCCTCGGATGTCCAAATAATTTTTAAGCGACAAAATTAATTTAAATTTGGAAATCCACACTTAATTCGATTCTAGTAACTTATATCAACTACTTTATTTATGTCATGAAGGCAATGTTTAATATATAAGATCTATTTACATATATGGTATAATAAATACGAATAAATAATTATTTGTTAGGATCATTCGTTCTTTTTGTCATTTAGGGCAAATTCGTAGATGAAACTTCCGAGCCTTCCATATATTCCACTTTTAATATGACTATAGTCATATCGCTGCCCGAGTCATCAGTATCACTGCTTGAACTTGAATTGGTTTTCCTATATTTATACATAGAGATTAAAGAAATAAGAAATGTGCCATGAAGAAATTTATTTTAATTATGCACGCTACTTCATTAAGAGGCCAAAATCGTTTTTAAAGCAATGTTTTTAAAGCTATTTACACACATACACACACACAAACACATATATATTGTATAACAAATACAAAGCGGATAATTACTCATTAAGGACATTTGTTCCTTTCGTCATTTGAGGCGAATTCTTAGATGAAGCTGCTGAGTCTATTTTACTGCCCGAATCATCAATATCGTTACTTGAACTTGAATTGGTTTTTCTATATTTATATATGAAGATCAAAGAAGTAAGAAATGTGCCATAAAAAATTAGTTCTACTTATACACGCTACTTTGTTTAGAGGCAAAAATCGTTTTTAAAGCAATGTTTAATGCATAAAATTTATTTATATATATTGTATAATAAATACAAAGCGAATAATTACTCGTTAAAATCATTTGTTCCTTCTGTCATTTGGAGCGAATTCTTGGATGAAGAGGCTGAGTCTTCCTGATGTTTCACTTCTTTTACAGTCGTATCTATATCTGAATCGCTGCTCGTGTCATCGATTGAACTTGGACTGGTTCTCCTACATTTATATTCAGAGTGATTAATGAAGTAAGAAATACAATGAAGAAATTAGTTCCAATTGTGCACATTATTCTGAATCTATTAAGAAATTTTATTATTCAGACATTTAGAAACAATTAAGTGTCTAACTCAAATATTTTACAGATTTGATAATTTTGATCATAAATACTATATAATTATGATATATAGGTATGCCTTGATCAACACTCGTATCTCCGCTACATTTTCTTTAGCTATCGATTGTTTCATTATTGTCAATTTTATATTTTTCAATATTTTAATTAATTTTTTAATGTACTTACCCATGAGATTTATTCAGATGAGAAACAAATGTATTATATATTCCATCTTCTTGCTTAAATGGATGACCACAGAGTTTACATTTCCCCATAATATCATCATTCTTATTAGTTATTAAGTAATCCCATCTCCAATCGAGTCTTTTATCTTTGTGCTCTGTTTCTGTTAATTCGTTTTCATGTACATTATGCAAGTGGTTATGTAACGCACGCGGGCGTGTAAAATCAACTACCGCAAAACAATTACGACATTTTGCCGCATAATTCGTTAATTTTGAGAAATGTTTCCGTACGAAGCGACGTACCGGGATCTTTTCTTTATTCACATCATGTTCCATATTATGTACGGATTCCATAGAATGTACGAAATTATATTCTAAATGATGTTTGCGTGATAAATGCTCTTTTAATTGTATCATTATTTTCTCAAACGTTGAAAACCTTTTACTTTTATATACAAAAATCGCGTCACAATATTGGCACATTAATGTAGGAATGTAATGTTCAAGCACAAAATCATATTCTGTTTTCTGCTTTGCCATTATAACCGTTTTGCGAACCGTATTGCGAAGCACTAGATACTAAATACAGAGGTACAGAAACCACGTGAAGAACCGCGTTTACGAAAATTGTTTACGGAAGGTCGAAAACAGCGGTGTGACACTCGTCAGAACGTAAATATTGATATGTAGTTTGAATCCGTCTAATTGTGAGATCACAGCTCTACTTCTTATATCGATCACTTATTTTAAACTTATGTTAAACACAATGCTTTACAATTAAAAAACGAAACTAGCTATACATATGGCAAAAATTAATGTCATTATTTTACAGTTAATATAATCATAGAAAAGTAATGAATATCTAACTAAATTTAAAACGGGTTTAAAACATTTAAAGTTTAATCGGAAAATTATTGTATAATGAACTCTGTTTGGATTGTTTATTTCATCATTTGTTTAAATGCATATGATATTATATCATGTACAACTTCCTGTTTATGTTGAAAAAATTTACATCGGGAAATATTACTTTACACGCAGTATTTAATGTATCGGCAAGGTCAGCATAAATTAAAAATTCTAATTTACTCTCCACCGCGGTCGAATAAATATTATCTGTTAGTGACATTTATATCGTCTTGACTTTTGACTTTTAGTTTCGTAAGAATATAATAGAATGTACTTTATCGTATCTGTAATTCTTCGTTAGTTCTTATATATTTCGACGTATTTTATATTTTGCACGCAATTTGCTATTTTTCCTGACTCTGATAGTGAACGGTCTCGTCATCGCCGTTTCGTTCTTCTTCATTCACGGCGCAGGAAGCAGCGGAGGAGAGTGTCAGCCAGTATAGGTACGCGCAACGCGACGGTTCGCGCGGAGAGAGGGAGAAAAAAAACGGAGCTAAGCGGAGCTGTGTGATTTCGGATCGGCGGGAACCGGCCTGTTCCGTCTTAGGATGCTCGCCTGATCCTCGGGGAGCCTCGCGGTGTAGAAACCGGTCAAGGAATGCGTGTAACGCGTGTACGTACACGTCACGCCCACTCGTCGTCCCCGTCACGTACGAGGCTCGACGGTGTTCGCATACGCGCTCCGCTTGCGGTCTGCGCGCGTGTTGCGCGTGTCGCCGCGCCGTATTGTCGTATTGCCGTATACACGTCGGCACGCCACATACGCGGTCGCACGAGGCCGATCACGAGCGTGTGCGGAGCGACGCGGACGCAACGACGTAACGCGCGCGCGGACCGGAGACGCGCACGTGCGTCTCCGCGTGCGTGCGCGCGTGCACCGACACGGAACACGCGGCCGAAGACGATTGTCGGAAGCCGAGCGAGCTGCCAGGAAACTAGCAAGAGCGACAAGATTCGCTCTAGGAATTTCGCGGCGGGAGGGGATAGTTTGTGGCTCGGGGGTATCTCTAGTTGATAGTTGAGATGCACCGAGATAAAATATAAATAGAAGCCTTAATCCTCTCTCGATGCACTGTCGTATATTGATTACTTCATAAAATACATTTCGTTGGATACACTCGTTAGAAGTGGACGTGCTAAAGAACACAAAATAATTAATTTATGCGTTGATATTTATTCGCGTAATTTATCCTGCGCGACAAATATATTGACGACTTCTAATCATGAAAGAATTATAAAACTTGAATCGTTCTTTTACGAAAGCACAGAACATATAGTTAAACGTGAAACGTTCCTAATAACTTTACGTTACGGTGATATTCATTTAAAAGGGTCGTGTTATACAAACAGAATATTTCTAACGGCGATAAAAAAGTGTAAATTCTATGAATTATTTTCCAAGAAGTATTTTTCTCGTAGCCCCGAAGTTTTGTCCGGCTTGTGTAGCTCCCTTATTGGTACCAGCTTGCAGGCCGATGAGTCCCTCGCCAGCCCTCAACTGCTCCTCCGTGAAGGCCCTCTTGTTCTCCTCCGCTGGCTTCGGACCCAGCCAGGGACCACGCCATTCCGGATGCTTATATGTCTGTAAATTAGCATAAAGAATGCACATTTTCCTCTCTGATTACCTAATATAGTTAAAATGGTAAGACACAATCTTAAAGTACATGCTTAATTCACAGATATTAATTACTCCAGATTTGCAAAACAAGATTCTAAAAATTTATCATACATATTTATCCGAAACATCCTTCTTAAAGGAATCTTCAGATTTTCTAAATTCAATAAAGTATCAATTTAATATACAAATAACAAGATGACGAGGCTGTCGTTAATTAATTACCGTCCGTCCGATAGCGAAGATGGTATTCGTCACTTGAGCAATATTTTTACGTTCAATCAGGTCGACAGCTTGGAAGAGATCAACGTCGGGTACTCCATATTTCACACAGGCTTTCTGGAACCTGAAAAACAAATCAAAACACACACTTTTATTAATATAACCAAGTATATATACGTTACATAAATTCGATAGAGAGATGAAAGACGTTACATAGTTTCGCACGTTTTAATTTAATAAACGGAATATTTCTAAAAATTAACGCGAAAGAGACATCGAAGAATCCCTGCGATAAGGAGGAGTCGTGGGACACACCATGACGGCAAGTCCGAAGTTGGAGGGAAGACAAAGGCGGGGGAGAAACAAAAGAGAAGCATCCAACTCCTTTATACGGCTGTTCGCCTGGGCATCGCCTTGAGCTAGTGACGCGCTTCTATTGTTCGGTCTCTAATTATCGCCGCTTGGTAATTAACGGGTTGTGCGATACGCAACCGCCTGGGAGGTACGACAAGGCGATGGCCTTTGTTCTCCGCGCTGCAGAAATGACGTGTCGCGTGTGCCTGTTTAACAGGATAGCAGAATCACCCTCCGTTTCCAGCGTCGAAGACAATGTCGTCGCCTCGTCAATCACGCTTACCGCGAATGCATCGCTCTCGTAAACGCGAGATCATTTACACATAAAAAATACGAAAGTTCGCCTAATTCACGAAATTTACATTTGTCATTCTCACATATCGTCATTAATACTCACATCAGTTCGAATTTTTTTACCAAAGGCGATTCCAATCTTTCAATCTATACTAATCGCGCTTGCAGAAGAATAAAGATGATCCGTGAAAGACTGTAATGTTTTCAGCTTCGCGCCGGATGATAAACGTGGGATGTAAAGGCGGATGGAGTCGCGTCCGTAGCGTCGCGCGAGAAAGCACTTGACACGTGAGAAATATTTGGCATACGCGCTAAACATACCGTCGCGTATTTTAGCCTGCTCATTTTGATGTGTTCCTGACGCTTGACGCGTCTTCCGCATATGAGGCACTGAATAATGAAGCGTTTTATCTTGCGCGACGAGTGTCGTGGAGTTAAATCAATTCAAGAAGAGAGACGTGTCGTGTCGACCCTCTTAAACGAGACTTTACGTTTTCCAAGCTCGACGAGAGCATACGAAAAGGTACAAAATTTTAAATGTCTTTGTGATACGTCCTATACATTGTTCTATTATGGGAAGCTCTAACAAAGTGGAAATGCATACATAGTATTTTATATAGTAATACCAATTGCATTTAATTATAATTATGACTATATATTTATAAAAAAAAAAAAATATATATATAATCTATATATATTTATGTAACAAATGTAATATGTAATATACATTTCTTATATAATCATATATGAATAATTACATATTTAAAATTATACATTAAATAATTATTAGAAATAATATAAAATAATATAAAAGTCGCTGGTTTCGTACGTCTCGCGTAAGAGTCATGTCGGAAGAAGCGCGAGGGAAGAAAGACTAGAAATTTTAACAATAGACGTTTTATTGTTGTTCCCACAAAATAGCGGACTATTTCGTCAGAATCTATAGCTGCACTGCGTATCGATCAAGCGTGGACCTGTTGCACTCGTCAAGCAGAGAGCGTGAGGCAGGTCAGTGCTCACGAGCGGTCGGTCTATCAGAGCCGCATGAGGGGGCCTCGTCTCCGCGCCGGCCGCGCGGCACGCGAGCAGGTCCCTCCTCGCCGTGCAGCCGGTGCAGCGCAGCGGTACGCGTGATCTTACACGTTCCGCGAAGACGCGACGCGCGGTAGGTAGGTGGCCGGTGGGTATCGGCGGTGGTGGCGGTGGCGGCACAGCGGCGGCAACATATCCACCTTCACCGAGATCATACTGCTCGCGTAGAAAGGGAGTAACGCGGAGTGGCCGCGCTGCGCATCGTTCGCCCCACTACCTCGGGGACGCGCTCTTAAACATTCAAAACGCGCCAAACGCCCGAAGAAGCGCGACATGCGCACGGCAATGCGCCCGACGCCGACGGCGACGGCGACGGCGACGAGCGCGAGACAGTGCGCGGACGTGCGCGACGGGCGCGCGCGTCCCTCCCGTGGGAGGGAGGTGGTCGAGGTGGCCGAAAGAGAGATCGCCGCGTCCGCGGGAAACGCGCCTGCTAACGCTCCCTGCTCCCGACAGGCCGAAGGGAATAATCCCCGTTTGTCTCGAGCGAGATAAAAGGGGGAGAATGCGGAAAAGCGCAGGGCCACCCGAGGGTGCGCTTCTTTTTGCGCTGTCCTAAAATCACCTCCTCGTAGGCAAATACTTCATCAGGATTGTAGCAATGCGCTACAGGCGTTCGACTCGGATATCCTATTTTCGGGTTGCGAACCGGCCACGTCATAGATATAGCTAAACGATTGCCTACATATATATACATATATATATATTGTCGCGAAAAACGTACGACGCAAAAAGCTTAAGAATAAAGGGATATTTAATTCCCGGGAAGAAAGGAGTACTGTATACGTAATAAACTTTATGACGTACGGAAACTGCGACTGACAATTAAAAATTCTTGCGACGAGCTGTCAGTAAAAAGTTTTGATTTTCCAGACTGATCATTAATCGATTAAATTGTAATGTATTAAGCTTTTTTATGCGTTTATAATTCGAAGGATATTGATGTATGGAAGAAGAGCACGAGGAGCGTGATATAACGACGTAAAGATTCGCGGTTTTCTATTATCCGCGCATTCGGCAACGAACTACGCTACGTGTCTACAGTCTACATATATCTATCGATGTTTTCACTTTCATCGCGCTTCAATCTATAGTCGATGGTCCCGACCTCAGACTTTGTCGGTTCTCGGCTGCCAGGCGAGCAGGACGCACCAGGAGCCGGGGATCCGCCGTCGCCGGGGCGTTTCGCGCCCAATCGCCCCGGCCGGGCCCCGGCGATATTGCGCGACTCTCGAAACTCGGGCGAGTCGCGCGAGGGTCAACAATCTCTCGACTCGCGACGACGGTCGTTGATCGGCGTTGTCGATACTCCGCAGTCGAGGAATTGACGCAAAACACTGTCGATTGCGTAAAGTCGACGACGGATTAGGGAACCAGGAACGCGCAGAAGGCGCGTCGGCGGCGGAGAGCGGAGACGCGGGAGACTTCGCCGTGAGGAAATTATTCGCTTCGAGTCTCTCGCGGTCATGGAATATCTTACATTAAGAAAGAAAAAATATTGAACTTAAAAAAATAAATAACCGATAGCAATCGGTATCAATAATATAGTAAATTAATAATTAGAAATACGAACAAATTAAATAATCAATTTGATAATTCTATGTTATTGAGTATCTCTTAACAACTCATTATTGACAAGTTTATAACGAAACTAATATCATCTCAGTCAGGTTCAAATTTAAATAAATGTTAATTATTTATAGAACATTTATGTCAATTTCTACCAATATACGCAGATTAATTTACTTTCGATTTACTTTAATTTCGGTTTAACTCACGTTTTATCTTTTCTTAGTTCTAAGAATTAGAAAAAGATAAAAAGTAAATAAAACCGAGATTAAAGTTAATCTGCATTGATAGAAATGAAGATTAATGGGTAATACAATCTTATTTTGTTGTTATTATTACATTACGGTTCTTTCATATGGTGTATTTACTCTTTAAATAATTTCTCATATTTTTTTGAACGGGTTTACTGTTTTCAATTCATTGTAACGCGATACTCACTGATTAAGATTATCCATCATCTTGTAATCCCCACCGGATGTATTGATCTTGGAGATCAGGCCGGGCTGCAATTTGTTCATGAGCATGCAGAGCAGAACGCCATCCCTCAGAGCGTCTTCATAACTCACGCCTGTAAAAAAACGTGCCAAATATGTACATTACATTTCATCGTTTAAAATGAGTATAATTTTTATAACTGAAGAGAAACATATCATGAGCAACCAGTTGTACGATTTAGATGCGATAAAAAATGATTAGACCGTCAGTTCAAAACATTGCCTCAACAGGTATGCAAAAGAATAATTGGAGGGGTAAAAACCACAGTGATGTAAGTCAAATTTTTAAAAATATTTTTTCATGTGCATAGATGCAATTTATATATTGTATAGAGTGCATCTATGCACGCGAAAAAAAATTTAAAAAAATTTGACTTACACCACTATGATTTTTACCTTTCCAATTATAGACGAGTTATTTATACGGCAGTGCAATCTCTCGAAATTTAATTATCATGTCATAAGATAGTCAGAGATACTTAATAAATGTCGTCTTGATCACAGATGGGCGCGAAATATTTCTCTCAGAATCTCGAGGAAGATCTCTAGCAAAGATTTACGAGAGAAAGATCTGAAAGCCTGGTATGTTTTATTTACATTTAGCGCATTAAAGACGTCGCGCTTATCGGCCGCATTGCCCGCATTTACACGGAGAAAGCCTCGAGAGAAAAGGAGAGCGATTTCGCCCGATGGCGAAAAGAATGCTGATGACCACGGCGGCACCAGGATTGCAGAAGCGACATTCGCCCTTCCCGCGGCCGTCGCCGAAAATCACGCGCGGTTTCAGGACAGGAGGGCCAGGGGCTTGCGCGATAGAGCCGCAGCGACGAGCTTTGATTTTCGCGCGGTGAATCCGGCGGTGTTTTATCAACGTCGAACGCGGCCACGTGCCTTCCCTCTGCCATCGGCCATTTTTTCGCTCGATACACCGCGCGCTGAGTGGATACCCACCACCCCTTCTACCGTCCGTCGTGCCCCTCCTTGTCGTGAGAGCCAACCCGCCCAGTCGGGGGAAGAGAGAGAGAGAGAGAGAGAGAGAGAGAGAGAGAGAGAGAGATCGAACGGATTCACCGCGAAATAATAACCGCGAACGAGAGACCGGGTCGGATATGTGCAACCAGCGCTCGCTCATGGCGCCCCATTATGCCAAGAGGCGAGCCAAGGGGGCATGGCATTTTTTGTCACGTCGGACGAAGAATCAGGAAAGGCCGGTCGCGTCTTGCGGGCGCGCGCACTTTTTGCTCGCTTTGATCGGCAGGAGCATCGGCGCCGCGCGCCGCCGCCGCCGTCGGCGTCTTCCCCGTCGGTGGCCGGCGGCCTCCGGCGCGACCGGGCGTCTCGCCGCGACGCGATGCGCGGCCCGTCGCCATTCGAAAGACACAACGCGTCTCGGGCTCCTAGGGGCGCAGCCCGCCGCAGGAGCCGTGCGTTACCGCGTCGAGCTGTCATTGCGTTTTTTTTGCCGCTGCCTCCCTCCAACCACCCACCCCCCGTCCCCACCCCTCACGTCAACGATACAACCAGTGTATCGATGTATCCAATCTATCGGCGCGCGACGCTGCCGCCGGCCGCCGGCCGCCGGCCGCCCGCGCCGCTCCCACCATCGCCGCGGCAAATTGTATCGACGCGCGGCATCCCGAAGCAACAGTTGGCATAACCCCACCCTCCTCCCATTACCCTCGCGCGTTTTCCAATAACCGTGGGAATAAGAATGGATTGGACGTTAATCGCATCAGTGCGTCTCTCTCCGATTCTCTCGTCTCTGTCACTTAAATTAACAAAAGCACGCAGACGCGGAATCGCTAATGAACCCGCAAGATCTGGGTCTTGTCAGAGATCGGAATACAGAAATATATTGTCGCACTCGTCGTAATAATTCAGATAAGATGCGATAATGAAGTTTGCACACAGATAACTTGGATCTTCTTGTTTAATTTGTTTTAGCATTTGAAAAGATACTTTAACGTGTCAGAAATTGCAAAGCGGAAGTAATCCGATAAGAGTGTACGAGGACTAGAACAAAAATTAAGTCAATGTGTTCCACAGAATTACGAGTAATGAGAAAGCTGTGCACAGTTCACGCTTTTGCTTTAATCTTCTGGATGCCTTCTGTCGCGGTGTGTAAATTTACGCGAGGATATCAACGTAATTTCTCATTTACGCTTTACTCTTGATTTATATATTTTCTATGTATCATAGTTCTATGTATCATTTAACGTTCAGATTTGAAGTACGTTCTTGCAAGAATTCTTCAGAAAACTTGAAAGAAAAAAACTTTTTCTATTTCTAATTTGATAGAAAATTATGCTGCATATACATGTATTAATAGAGAAACTATATCATTAAGAGTCCGAAGCTTTTTACAGCTCTGCGAGCCTGGCGATATCAAAACGAAAGATTTTGCAGGAATGTATGTATTTATTAAAAAATCTCGAGAATAAAAAAACAACAATGACCCTCTCAACAATATGTGACAAATAAAACGTTCGTCGTTACGATCTGATGAAAGACTTTCTTCGTTAATTAAGAAATTTAGAGGATTTTCGGGCGGGAGGACACGTGCCAACTGTCTAAAAGACTACTAGCCTGATCCTGCAAGGACGACGCGTCACGTGGTTTTGAGTTGGTGGGGATCGCGCTAAAACGCCTACCCCGAAATCTGCTCGCCTAGTACGCGGCTGGTCGTATACTTGAATTCTCGATTGACGAGCCATCGACAGGCGATTGGTTCTGGATAGTCCGTCGCAACCCCGATCAGAGCTAATTATGTCGCGATGCTGAAAGCGGCGATTAGGATCATCGCTATTAAATTTCGATACGATCCGAATTTAAAATTTCCGAAGACGCGCGTGCTATTTTTTTTTCTTCCTGGGAATGCCCCTGATGATCATCCCGCTTAATTAATACTCGCTTTTTTGGGACAGTTTCTATAGAAGAGAGAATTGATCGGAAGAGAAGAACGAGACCTGTTGCTCGTTTTGTGTAGCGCGGACGGTTCGGTTGGTATCAGGGACGTATTACGCGCTTCTCACACGTTTGCGTTTCCGCTTCCCCCGGACCACCCGTTTCGCTTCACTCGAGTCTCGCGTTCTTCGGGAACCTTATCCTTAGGGACGCCCACAGTTTCCTCTCGGACCAGACGCGCACGAAGCGAACGCCGAATAGCCAGAGGATAACTCGATATAATACGAAATGTAATTAAAATGTAAACCCGATTATCCGGTGAATAGAATGCAATTTTCGCAGACGTTTTTTTCTTCGCCAAATGTATAATTTGACGTGTCTAACGAAATTACGTCAAATTTTATCGATATTGCTGATAGATAATTTTATTAGTGAGGCATAGTGCACGTTTTGTCTTCCAAGAATGTAATTACGAGAACGGTCAATTAATTTAAAGTAGAATTCTAATCGACAACAGTCCTATTAAAAAATGATGATAAATTACAAAAGCAAGTAATTTTAATTAGTGAGAAATTTCTTTACGTTTTTACGCAGTAAGCATCTCATTTATATCAATATTATCGAAAAGATGTTATTTTTCTTTCTCTCTCTTTCTCTCTTTCTCTTAGCCTCAAGATTATTTTCGTAAATACACATATCTTGCAGAAATCTTGAAGAATTTTAGATTAAGACACGAGAAAGGTGTGCGAAGTGTTTCGACATATAAGCAGACGCGATACGTTTTTATTATTCCACGGGGCGAATTTCACGCTGTACGAGTGTACGGCGCCTCCGCTTTTCCACGATATCCAGGCAGCATCCGGCCGGCGTTCTCTTCGAACAAACAAATACGCGCCGGTGCGCGCGGGCCGGCTGTCCCGCCGGGGAATAAACAAGCGTGACATGCTGATAGGTTCCTGGTAGTGTCGAAACGCGGTGAGATGTCGTAAACCCGAGAAGATGACAGAAAATCGATAGCGGGTCGCCTTCGCGGGCCGTCCGTCCGTCGCGGCATCGACGCCCCGTCTTCGCGTACCGTTTTTCTTCCCGCGGACGGCCCGCGCGTGATGCTGGCCTGGTCGTTTTCAGATGCCGTGCGTCTTCCTGCTGTCTTCGGGAAAAAATCCCGGAATGCAACAAATATGTATCGGCGAATCGGGACTATTCCCGCGGGTGATACTATCCTGCTACGTTGACACGTCACGGTCGTCATGTTGGGAGGATTTGACGTGAAATCGATGGGCACGCCTCCGATACGTCCCATTGCCCTCCGCGGCTGTCGCGATTCTTTTTTAACGCCGCCGATGATTAATCGAAACATTCCGGCGTTCGGGATACGGATACCGAGAGAGAGAGATTTCACATTAGGGAACGTGCACGCCAAATTGCGAATATGCTAATGAACGGCCGTCGACTTCTATCACGTAAAATGTGTAAGGTAGCGATAATGTTGACGATATCAGTCGTCAGCGTTATCGTTTGGACGTCGGGAGACGGGAATTTGCTGTCTATGCTTTGGCAATTATTTTAATTACTACTTAATTCTTTATTGTGCTTAATTACCGGCGCGGCGAGAAATCTAGCTTGCGAGAATCTAGCTCAATTTCTCGTGTATAGTTAGCTATATTTCTATCTCGTATAATGACTAATTCTTTCGAATCTGTTACGTAAAGTTTAAATCGCATTACACGACGTTTCTCGCGACTCGTTATTTCGTAAATAGATTTGACAGCTTATTCCGGACGGAGGAAGATTCATCGGAGAGAAAAAGACGCGACGAGCGCGCTTGCGTCACCGTCGTATCGATTAAATGTCAGACTCATGTCATAAAGACGTCACAGGCACGGTTTTCACCAGGACAACATCCTGCGCTTGAATTTACGACCGCCAACGTGGCAACAGGTCTCGCGGGAACGCCGTTGTACGCAGAATCCGAGATTCCCGCCGCCCGCCGCTTTCCTGATAATAAATCCCGAAGCAAGAATTTATCGCCATTAAGATGTATTCGCTCTTCATCTTCCATCAACTTATTTTTTTATCCATTCGAGCCATTTCAACGCATGAAACGCGTTTCAATTAAGATTAAAACGTATAACAGCTTTTAAGCCGTGATCAGACTACGGATTGGGATTGAGATTGGATTGAAATTTAATCAATCAGAATAAAGAAAACTAACTTCAAGTTTAGTGAACTTTGCTCTAATTGGTCAAATTTCAATCCCAATCCGTAGTCTGATCACGGCTTTAGAGCATTTTCTGACAATTAGAGAAATTAACGTAAATATATAAATTAGATTTAACCCTAGACAGACTCACTTATTTTTCTCATACGTGAATGACTCACTGGGGTAATACGTTACCCCAAACTTGTACCGCGTGTATAATATTTCCAGAATGTTCTTAGAAAACTTTATAATAGATAATTTTGTTTGTTGTTTAATAGGGAAGACGATAGTAGTCATCAATTTGCGGTAGTAAAAAAAAAACAGTAAAAAAATTTCGAAAACAAAACAAAGAACCAAAAATTTGGCTGAAATAATGCGAATTTGAATTTCGCGTGGGGTAACGTATTACCCCAGTGAGTCTGTCTAGGGTTAAAAAAATACATATATAAAATAGATTTAAAAAATATATAAATTGCTGTCGTAAATGGAATATAATAATTATCAAGCGTTTAATTTCCAGCGACTGGAAATATAAGTATAAATATACGGAATAAGTTATGAAGGGAATGAAAATAAATCGAAACAAAAACGAGATGCTCGACTACTTTTAGCCTGCATTCGTTTATTCCCAGATTTTATTTTTCTAATAGCTCTCCTAATGTGAATAAACGAATGGAAGCTTATAGAGTTGCAGTTTCCAGCCGTTACTGGATTCGCGTTAACGTTTTACATTGATCGCCAACGCGAGAAAAGCCACGCAGGTGACAATACACGTCCCCATGGTCGCGTAACCCGTTCGCTCCCTCTCCCACCCCCTCGGCGCACGCGTGCGCCAGCATTACCTATAACTCGCGACGAACCACCTGTTGATCGCGCGACGCTCGTAAATCTAGCTCGGGGCTGTAATCCTGGTAGGCTCGTCTCGGAATGACGTCATTGACGATCTCTTGACGGACAACTGACACTCGCGGCCCATCCTCGAGTGATCGGCCGCCCCCCGTCGCTCGTCGCCCGGTGATTTCTTTCCGTATATCGAAGGAATTCTCCTTACAACCTCCCTGCGCCCCCCAACCCCTCGGCCTTTCGCCGGGGATTCTCGCGACGCGCGCGAAAAGAGCTTATCAGGGTCCTCCGCGCGGAATGGTACAACGCGTATCCATCCCCATAAATTCATCTACTGCTCGGCGTTGCTCCCCTAGTAGGTGCGAGCTTCCGTGACGTCACGCCGCGTCATATGACGAGAACATGGTCGATGATGTTCAATGATCGCGCCCAACTCGAAAGGAACAACTCACGCGGTCACCCGCGGTCGAGGAGTTGAATGAGGGCGAGGCGAGAGGAAGGGTGTAGGTGTAAGGTCGTAATTTAGCGAATCGACCCGTCGGCGACGGGTTGCTCTGGCGGGACACCCTATAAATCCCTCAAACGTCTGCTGGTGCCCTGGTGCACCCGAGCGACTTGCGCCACCGTGACGGACGGATGACTGACGTTTCTTCTGTTTTGGAAACGTCGCACGTATTATCGCAGCGTTTAAGCAATGTTCACATCGATACAAATCGCGAATGAGATTATCCCGAGTAGAGGGGAGGCTGTCGCGTTGCAGCTTTGCGCGAGAATGAGTTATCTCAGCGGACAGCAATTCCGAGCAAATCAAACTTAAACGGCGCCCCGCGCTACCCAGTTACATGCGTAACTCAATCTCGCGCGATATCGTCTACATAATCACGAAGATACTGTGACATTATGTTGCAACCCTTCCGGTACGAAAGACGAACCTCCGGATTGTTCGGATAGATAAAATTCTGAGAATGGAATTTCGCATCCGCTTTGGAAGAGCGTTGGTCACTTAAACGCCGTTCGAGTAAAGTACCGCAAACACGGGTGATAATTATTGCGAAAGAGGGAGAGGTGAGACGAAAGAAGGAGAGGTGACACATAAACTAGTAGCGCAAGGTACGTCCATCCGGAGTGCCGTATGCGGCCCTGGTACGCCAGCGTCCCTACGACGTAACATGATGTACAGATGACGGTAAATCAATACGCATCGTCGACTATCGACCCTAATGTTCGGGGGGTAGTAACGTAAGCCACGAGAAAAATAAGTGAATTTGTCGACAACGACATCGAGACCGGCGCGATGGAACACATGTTTGCCAGAACATGCTATCAATACGTACGCAATGATAAATAAATTCTGAATGTGTGTCACGCGAGATATTTGATGAAATATCAAACTGATATCAGCACAAGAGCTTTTTTGCATGCACGTAATGAGTTTTGGTAATGCAAAAACACGAACGTTTCCAGCTGCTCGCGATCGTTTCCCTGACATTAAATTGATTAACGTAAATCCCTTTCTTCATCAACATGCATGAAGATTGATTATTAATTTATTTTCAACTTGTATTTTTGCTCCGTAAAGAAATATCGAAATATCATTTTATCCGCGATCAATGACAAAAATTTAAATGTTAAATACAAATATAAACAATAAATAAAAAGTGAATTGATTGTATAAGTACAAAGATGTATAAATACAAAAAAGCCTTTAGATAATTTTTTTTCATTAATAAGATATGCAGCGTATATATCCTGTTAAACTCCTAGAGTCTAGAATATGACTCGATTCTCCCCGAGATACGTGTCGATTATTAATATTCAAGACGAGTCGCGACAAAGTCGTTAATATGATATTTCGCGATCGAGACCCGTCAGACAAGGATCGTGCCAAGCATGCCTCGCGAGCTTCCGGGAGCAGGCTACCATCCGTATTTGGAAGTCCCGTGGGATACCTTGAAATTTCCATCAAATCCTTGCTGGGCGTGCATCAGGATTCCAGTGTCTAGGACGGGTCAGGAGCGGCGAGAGGAACGTGATTGCGCCACGACCGTTTAAGTTCAATTTTAAACGAGTCAATAACATCAAAAGCTTCGACTATCCGGCTCGCATCCTCGCGTAGAGCTCGAACGTGAACTCTGACGTAACGTATATACCGCCATTGTGATCCGGACCACCCCTAGACACGTTTCGTTCAAGATGGGGGCTCGAAGATGAATACCGAATACGTTCTCAAAGCACCAGAGCAGCAGGAAGAAGATGAAATGGCATAAACTGTCATTTCTTTAGGAATAGATAGAAACGATAGAAAGGATATTAGATAATAATATCAATCGACCGTCATTTTATATCTTTGTGTCCGATAATAGATGAAATTTCTGCGTTAAACTAATTCTGTCTTCTCTAATGAGTAATTCTGCGGCACGGCTTATTATTTCGTGACAGTTTATTTCTTAATTCGTAAGATTTATAGATTTTATGAAAAATTTATTTAGACTGTCGCGGAAAGTTAAATGTATCGCAAAGTTTTCTTTATCGACATCAATCTGGAGACGGGATTGGATTTCTTTTTTTACACTCGATCTCGTGCGCATCCGACAGGTACGCTCAAGGTTCGCGGACACCAGGCTGCCACTCGTTCAAGAGAGCTTTCTTGCGGGCCTACGGGGGGGACCCCCACTTAGATGGTCGTAGGTACCGAAGGTTTCCTAGTGGGGATTAATCATGTGCCCGAGTGGGGGTGGTTTCGTCGTTTGGCCACCTCCACCGCGTCCTCGGCACAACCAGGATGACAGTCATAGGTGGAGGCTCGTTAAATCTAAACATTCGACATAATCAGCATTATCGGGTGCATCTCCGAGTTCCCGCCCGCTCGGAGATCTCGGCGAACGCGACGGAAACGAGATCCGCGTTTGCGGTAGCCGGTCGATGAACGCCCGCGACAAGCTCTCGCGATAGTTCACGAAGCAGCGAGAAATTCGTCGAACTTGGTTGAAAACTTATCGAGCTTATGATGGAAAATATTCTCTTTCGATTCGCGTTTGTTTAAATGCGCTGGAAATATTATTAAATTCATTATTTAATGATTTTTTGATAATACTTAATTTTAATAGAGAGACAAAGTGACAATTATCGTAGTCTTATTATAGTAACAAGTTACAAAATTATTTTTCTACTGTGCTTTATAAAGTATACATAATAAATATAATATATAATAAATAAAATTTTACGTTATTTATAACTTTACGTTACTGATAAAGCATGCAATAACCGTTAATTTAAGAAACAAAGTCTTTTTTTAATTAATGACAGACTGAAGAGTTCCCTCGTTTCTCTCTTTCTTTCTCTCTCTCTCTCTCGCTCTCTCTCTCTCTCTCTCTCTCTCTCTCTCTTTCTCTCTCTCTCTTTCTTTCGTAACAATTTAATTTTATTTCTTTATACGTATCGAGAATAACACTTCATTTACGGAATATTAATTAAAAGCGCTTTATATCGAATATATTAAATGGCGTTATGAAGAACGATATGTTGACGATTAAGACACCGATTTCGTCCAAGATTTTAGGATATACGACCTTTGAACCACTTATCAGACTACATTCATCTTATTCAATACTATTCGTATATAGGTGAGAAACGAGTGGAAAGAGTAAATGAAGCCGCGCAAACGTACGTGAAGTAATGCCGATTGCGTCGACGCCTGGCGTGTTTGTCGCAACAGGGGTGTATGTCGAATCGAGGGTTGTCCGCCGAGGCATGCTCGATAGGGTGGCTCGCAATGACGTAACAAAGCGCGCGTTTTGCCAGGCGAGTATAACGCGACAGGAGGGTGAAACTACCCCTGATGGTTCGGACAGAGTTCAGTAATCTCGTTATCTCGTAAAAATAGTTGACACGATATTCGGCGTATAGGCCCTTCTCTCCCACGCTCAGTTTTTATTCAAGCAACATAATTCTATAAAGACTTGTTGCAACTCGAAAACGAGTCTCGTATACTCATTAATGAATTTTGTACGAATTATAAGAAATAAATTAAAATCGTAAACATACAATTGCTATAATTAGAGGTATAAGTATTTCTCTTTTACGAATATTAATAAAATACAATTCAAATACAATTCACGAATATCAATGAAATACAATTGAGTTTTATGTGCAAATTGCATTTACACATTTGTGATTACTTCTTTAAATAGCTTGACGAGTTCACTTACGACAATTATACATGTAACGTGCGAGTTTGAACGTTCAATTCAAACATTATTACGGTACGTTTCACACTGCAGCTGCGCCGTCAGATATTTGAAATCAATATCGTTCTGCATGGCGCGTGTCTCGTCGCCGCGATTGCATTTTCGATCATATGACAGGTGTACTATACGGGGGAACTGACCTCGACAAAGCTTAACCTTTGCGACGTCACGCGGCCTGACATTTGTATCCGGCAATTATGTGATTCTAGTTAGATAACGACATATGCTTCCATCCCTTTAGCTGAGCGTCACCCCCACGGGGATGAAAACATCGAAACGCTTTCGGATTCGCGTCACCCACGTGGAACAGGAGTTTATATGCGTTCGTATAATAGAGCCATTAAATGTGTATGGCCTTTATATAAGAGTGTCGACTTTATTCACTTTTAGTGGAAAAAAACATGTTAGAATATATACATATTTAAAAAATTATTTCACAAACGCGCTATTTATTTTTTATCCCAAAAAAGTGTGATAAACGGTCGATTATTCAATAATTCATTTCTTTCCACAAATGTAATTATAAGATTATATTATTTCGAATTCGTAATAGATAAAACTTAAAAGGCATGTCGTTTGTTGGTGAAATATTACTAATATTTCACTACGAAAATATACGTATTTGATTGAAAGATTTATAAATTGCATGTATAAATACGAAACGACGTGCATACTAGACAGACATTTCTCTCATTAAGATGAGATATTATATTAATTAAATTATTTTAGGAGCTCACCTGGTGGAAATCTTTGGCCAATTACAGTCTCCATCCATTGTTGGGCTTCAGCTTCTTGGCTCGCTTCGCGCTTGCCAGCAACCTGCGATTAGAAAGAAACTTACGATTAGAACAGGTAAGTTACAAATTTATTTCAAAAAGAAATGTATTATATTAGAAGTTTATATTCTGAATATTTATATTAGAAGTATAATATAGTATAATATGTTTATATTAGAAGTATAATATATTGACGAGGATAAACGATGACCTAGTGATAGTTGGCACAATTGAGACAAGAGAGATGAATGTTATTTATTTTATATTTTTCTCGCGTAAACATTTTATTTTAGCCAAGAAATCTGACGTTCTATTTTACGTATAGACAAAAATATTTTTTAGTGAGAAAAGCAAGAATTTATTTTTCCCCTCAATATTATTATTTTATTTTTTCTAATAAATAATAGAAAATGACAGTTAAATAATTATTAATAAAATTTGTTGGATAAGTATCGCGATATCAAGATAGTTAATCTATTATAATCAAATATTTATTATTAATTTGTTATTAATTATTTAATATTAATTTATTGACATATATAACGTTTTATAAACAATTAAACTTTCATTTCATCCGGCTATAATTGGCAAATATTCATCGTGACGATTCGACCATTGGTTTTAGTCGTTTACTAGACGACGTCAAGACGTTTTATATTATTAAATAATAATTTATTATTATAACGTTACAGTTATGTTGCGAATATTATCGTTATACTTTAATTTTTCTGTAACAGATGCAGCTAATAAAATTATCTATTAAGAATTAAGATATAAGGTAACGAAGGAAATTATTTTATTTTTATTGAAAAAAACTTTTTAATTAGCTTTATTATTATTATTAAATTAATATATGTGTTTCATTTTATTTTAAATTTTGTTTTGATGATAAAGATTATATTTAAATATTAAAAAGAAACACGTAACTAAATACATAAAAATAGAAAAAATAATATCAGGATGTGAAACGAAGGAATATGACAAAAATTCTCAATAGGCTAAAGCTATTTCTTTACCTATTGAAGAAAGGACATTTGGCCGTAACGAACCCGGAGGGGTGAGAAGGGATCGGGTGCCATAACAATAAGAAGAAGGAAGGACAGGAGAGTTTTTAAGATCTAGTCTGAAAAAATATTTTATGTTTAAATTCAGTTAACAGTTTCCGCAGAAACTTTCAAAAATTGCCGTAGCCGATGGTATTTCACATCGTCATGGCGGGGTATTGGTAAAAGTTTTCAACTAGCAATAATCGCACCTCAGTAGAACTTCATTGGTTACGATATCGCCACTGCGCAAAGCTGACGAGAGCTCCCGCCGGCCGCCTATTCATAGTAGTTGTGATGTGATTTTAAACACGAGAAAATTATCCCTGTCGCACTCCGCGTAGCGGCCGCTTTCCGAACTAACGGGCCGGTCGCCGAAATGATGCGGTCGATCTTGCGGCGGGCGGCGCACTGGACTCGCTCGTCCATTCCACATGTATAAAATTTACCATTGTTAACGGATAATTTAAACGTCGGGCCAACCGGGTATTTGCAAGAAAATATATCCGAACAGGATCGCATGACGGCAGGAGGTTACGCGCCCGAGAACGCGCGCGCGTTTCAACGGCGCGGTGCCGTCTGGCTCTCGACATCATTATCTTTCACCACGTTGTGCTCTCTTTCTTTCTCTTTCTCTCCCCAGTATCACGTTATCGCGATATAATTTTCCAATGTCTTACGCAGAATTGTTTAATGTTTTATAAAATATTAAGATAAATAAAAGTTCTTGGAGTAACGTTACGATAAAATTATAATGCTATTAAATTCTTAATAAACTTACATGTGCAATCATAATAATGTTAACAATTATAAAATATTAACAATTATTGTGTTGTACTATGTAATTAATTAAGATTTTAGCGTTGACTGCCTTTTGCATTCTCGAGTTAGAGCCGACTCCAATAGGTATACCAACATCAGTATACTTTGACATTACATGAAACGAAATATAAACTGAACGCAATATGCATACGCCACTTCAATAATCGCAGAATATTTGATAATAATTCGTAAAAAATGAAAAGTAATCTTGCAAAGTAAAACTATTTTATCCAATAAAAGATAAGGTTATTTTTTATTATCTAGTGTCTTCGTTTTCTCAAATATCCGTTATGTTTTGTACATTTATTATCACGTCAATGTTCAGGGATTTCTAAAATGTCTCACGAAACGGATTATTTGTTCTGAAGAGATTATCGACGACGTGCCATTTGTTATCGCGTTTCGTTACGTAACATTTCGCATAGACGGACAGCATCGATCGCTCCAGACGTCTACGCAGATCCGTTGCGTTACGATAAACTTGGAAACAGCGACGATTGACGAAATCTAAACTCAGCGGTGGCATCACCCTTCAAAGTGGCCGGAGTCCAGAAATTACAACGTTTACGTATCGGCGTTTCCGTCTGGCGAATGTCCACGTATGTTAAACGTATGCGGCAAATTGCACCCACTTGTTCGAATTTTTCCGCTTCACAGAAATATTCTATTTTATGACGAACTCGTCAGAAATCGCGAGCGATATTTCGTAATGCGCTACTTTGAGTTGCTTCTTATCATATTTTACTATTTAGATGAACCGATTGACAAAAAATAAATAAATGTCTTTTTCTTATTTATTTCAAATTAGGTGATAATGTCCGTAAAAGTATCTCAAGTCGCTTTTTAAAATAAAAAACAATTCTTTAAATTTTTTTTAGAGTATATTTTTCGTTCCGTTGCTCTTTGCACGTGTTAATTGTAAGCTTGTATAATTGTAAACGCATGAACAAGCCTCACGGCTAATGCACGACCTAGATCGAGCACGATAGTACCAGTCATATGAATTTACGAATCGTTGAACTGACCCTTTATGCGTTTTAAACTGTTTATCAATTAAATCGCGAACACTAAAGTCAAATATTTCAGATTAAACACTCGTAGAGCACGCCGTATATGTGTACTAAAAATAGAACGCGGCATCAGATACCATGCAGCTGTCAGTAAGAAAACTTCCTCACTGATTTGTCAAATCTCACGAAATTCTGCTAAAAGTAGCTTTTAAACGAAAAAGAAATTCGCCACTTATATACTGAGATAAAAAATTGTTAATCCCAAGAAATATTTAGTCCGATACGTTCAACTAAACATTTTAGTTAGTTAACTAAATATTAGCTGTTTCAACAATTTATTTAGTTTCTTTAAACAAGAATTAATTAATTCAACTAATGTTTAGTTAACTAACTAAAATGTTTAGTTGAACGTATTGGACTAAATATTTCTTGGGATTAACAATTTTTTTTTCTCAGTGTAGGTACATATAAATGCATATTACTCTCTAAATTAATTTTATACATGAAATAAATTTACTCATATTTATATATAAAATGCACTTTTGTTTAATTAAATTCATAACTTATTCATATTTTTAACAAGTATCACGCATTTTATTGCGCGCAAGATTTTATCATCTAGAAAATACGAATTAAATTATATTTATCTAGTTTTCAATTATCGTTCCTCTTTATGTTTGTTCGTACCAGGATTTTCGTTCATCGTTATTTTGTTGTTGCCGTGCTTTTAGTGTCTGTTATAAAATACGTATTATAAAATACGATGCATGTGCAATGCGCCGAGATGTCTTTCCCGCGCATCTATTTGAAAGCAAACCATAATTTAATTTAGGGTCACGCCGCGTTCTGTAAGTAGGGCCGGTGTCAAGATCTGGTTACGAGCGGGGGTGTGGGAATACCCAACTGAAAACTGGGCAACGAGCCAAAGGCACTTAAATATCGGCGGAGGGGATGACGCCATATAGCGTCGCGACGCGCGGCGTCCGATTTAGTTTCTACTCGACATCATCGAAGTTTCAAAGTCACACGCAATCCGGAAAAGTCACCGTCGTCGAGGAAACAACGCAGCGAAAGAATGCCGGTACGTTTTCCCCTGAGGAAAGCCCTGAGCGAGCGAGACGCTGATCCTTTTTGCGCTCCGGTGATAATTAATCGCGAGCCCATTCTGGCACAACGTTTCCAGTGAAAAATTCATGCGTTTTAATAAATATCTATGTTTTTTATACAAATAAAATGCATATAGCATACGACTTGACATACGAGAAAAAGTGAAAATCACGAAAGAGCTTTTGTATCTTTTTTTATGTTTGTAAAAAGAAACAATTAACAACAATTAATATTAACAATTAACATTCTATAACGTTGTCTGCATAAAAAGATAAACAATCTACATACGATACATATCTGTCAAATATCTTATAGTGGATATGAATTATAAGGATTTTTATTGTTTAGTTATAACAGTTACTGTCGCTCAAGAGTAATGTATGACTTCTACAGTATTTATAACTGTGATTCAATTTACTGTGATACACATCGTTTTACGTCAGTGCTCTTCTTTGATGTATGTCTTTCTCCTCTACATCCGGTGTATTTATATCCCAACATAAATAACGTTATGCAACGCAGACTTTTCGATGTTATCCCAAGAAGCTATGGAACCAAAACACATTTAGAGAATATTGATGGGTAGCTTAACAATAAGTGTCTCAATAAATGGGTGTGGCCTCGGGGATTATTTGCTTATAAAGAAGCTTAGTAACTATCTTTGTTTCTCTTGCGTTAAGGAGAGAAATTGCAATGTTGTTTGATCCTTTTAAATTCTTAATTACTGTCAACATAAAAATTATTTGAGTTTAATAATATTAATCATCTGTCAGTTATGATAATCCGTTTCATCCAAAACATAAAAAAGTGCTGCGTTGCACGCATTTATAAATCGGAAGCAGCAATTTATCAAAATACTCGCCGGTTTAGAAATTTACATAATTTTTTCTTCTTGTTTTCAATATTAGATATATTGTTATCATTTATTTCTTGGTTTGACTGCCCTCGTTTGTCATCTCCATGTTTGAATTAATCGTTGCAGCCTTGTTTCGTATCGTAATTTATTGCATATAAGTGGCTGTGGAGATTTATGGAATCTCGCGTGCACGTAATTCCTGAATCTCATCCGCTACGCGGCACACTCGATTGCAATATCCAATTCATGCGCGGAGGCGACACGCCGCGATGCGTCTCCGGCACAGGTGCGCGGTTTGATCTGTTGCCAACCAATTCGCTGGAGATGCGAATTGTACGTGGGCCCATCCAATTTAATTTTAAATTTAGTGAGCGGTCGTCGTACGTCACGTTCGCGAAACGTCCTCGGAAACAGCGAGGCCGCTCCCGCGTACGAGCGGAAGCCGCTCCCCTTGAAAATGGATCTTAAAATACCACCCCGAGTGGATGCGACGAGAAACACGTTGCCGCGGCTGTATCTGACACTTCGCAGATAAGAAATTGGAAATTCTAAGCGACGTATATAGCGAATTCGAAAATATTACTGTCAATGCCATGACCAAAAATTCACTTTTTGCCAGAACACTCTGGATATGATTCGCGTTATATTTAATCTGTTGATGCAATCCTTAAAAAAAGAAAAGAAAAATATGCCTTCGTCGTTCGACACTCGTTTAACATCTTCAGTCCCGATTTTATAATTCAAAACTAATTATTACTGTCCGCAATATTGTTACATTGCTATTATTTCTAACGAACATAATACTTATTGTTACACTGAAAGTTACTATCTTAAATGCGCGTTTATCGTATAATTGTAAACGACTTGCGCAATGTATCATTGTGAATCACGCGCTCAATTAGAACCAATTAAAGTCGCCTTCATTATATTCGGACCAGTGTGCGCGGCGTGTGTCTTGGCTGAGTTCATGTGCCGAGATATAGATACCTGCGCAGCTGCATAAATGAAACGAAAGCTGTTCCTAGAGCCACGATGGCGATGTTATTAGAAAACTTGCACAATTCCATTGTATATCAGCGGTATGCGGTATCCAAACAACGCCGTCGCCCCGTCCCAAAATATCGCACGGTTGAGCGATTCGCGGAGCCGCGAAACAATCACGACGGTGTTTATCGTGCGGTTTCAAATCCGCGGCTTTTCAGGGTTAATTTTACTATAAATAGTGATTTATAGCTTCGACCGAGGGATGCCAGGTCTCGTTTGCGTCAGGCAGCTGTTCGAATCATAAATCGTCTCATGTGAACATTAAGGAATTTCGAAAGCGCGCGAAAGCCATTAAAATGCCCGTTATCCGTTTCTCGTGAAACATTTGCCGTGAAATTGTTGCGAAATTTATGCACCTGATTAAAGTGCAACTAATTATAGGCTTATGCAAAGCTATATGTCATTTTCATCTCTAACGCAAAGTTCTAATGCATATATAATAACATTATTCGTCAGGAAAAAAAAATATATATATATAATAATATATTTTTCTGTAAAGACTTTCTTTCGTATCGAGCCATTCAGGATAATCCATTGTTTGCATGAATCAAGATTTCAACTCATAAACTTAAATTATATGGACCTACACGAAACAGATGTTTGATAGTTTAACACCGCTTTGCCAGTTTTCATAAACGCCAAGACATCGGTCGCCGTATTTTATTTTCGATGTTGGACTTTACACGGGTAATCCTACACCACTCACTGCGATCTATTTCTGATACAGCCATTTTTAAGACAACCAGAAAACGCTTATGATGTTCACATATATACATATATATATATATATATATATACAGACGCGATCCGCGTGGGAATGCATTTTACAGTAAATTTTTGCAATGCGATAAAAGACGATGTTGAAAATAGTCGCATTGATGTCAGTGTATGTGTGAGAGAGAAAAAGACAAAGAGAGAGAGAGAGAGAGAGAGATAAAGCTAATTTATATCTATAATTATATCATATCTTCTTTCAGGCTCGTAATAAAGAACAAGAAGCCGAGATCCTCGCCTGGATCGAAGCTGTGTTAGGCGAGAAGCTCCCGCCAGGAAACTACGAGGACATTTTGCGGGACGGTGTGATCCTTTGCAATTTAATCAACAAACTTGCACCCGGATCGGTCAAGAAAATTCAATCTAAGGGCACCAATTTCCAGCTTATGGAAAACATTCAAAGGTGAGCGAAAGCGAACTATTTTTTTTTATCTTATTTTGCATACCGATTTTTGTGTAACTCTGTCTATATTTCTATTTTCAATATGTATAGATTCCAAGCGGCGATCAAAAACTACGGTGTCCCGCAAGAGGAAATTTTCCAGACTGCGGATCTCTTTGAAAGACGTAACATCCCTCAAGTCACCCTCTGCCTGTACGCCCTAGGCAGAATCGTGAGTAGTTTACGATAATACTTTGATTAATCAACTATTGACAAGGTCGTAATCATTAGAGATTAAAGATATCTATCATTCTCACAACATATCTCTTGTAACATGACATAAAATAGATAAATAATTTTTTTAATAAAGCAAATTTTTTTATATTAAAAAAACTACATTTTTAGAAAATATTATCAGTTTTTAAAATTTAGAATACTCGGCGATATACTTTTCTCACATCTAAAATATGGAAAATAATAGAGGCTTTTATACGAGGAAAAAATTGAAATCTTCTGTTTGACAGATGTCAAGTCAGCACAGCACAGGCATACATTTGCCACAGTTCATTTACAGTTCTCATTGTTAATAAATATTTGTGAAATTTAATTAGGATAAATTTTTGTAACAGACGCAGAAACATGACTGGAACGGGCCAAGATTAGGACCGAAGATGGCGGACGAGAACAAGAGAACCTTTACCGAGGATCAGCTTCGTGCTAGCGAGGGCCAACTGAATCTTCAAATGGGATACAATAAGGGTGCCAGCCAGGCTGGTCATGGTGGTTTTGGAAATGTTCGACATATGTAAATTGTTTTTTATAGAAAATAATTAACACACATCTGTATCTTATACGTCTACAATGACTGGTTAGACTATCGAACACGGAGTATGATACAATAAAAACATTGAAATAAGCCGCATTTTTTTAACCGCGCGTATTAAATGTGTGTATGTGAGAGAATAAAAAAATTACGCTTTTGAAGTATATTTCAAATTCATGAGTTCGCGTAAAAAATCGCAAATAACATCTACCTATTTTTGTTGTCGTCGATTATTATTTTCAAAAATGAGATCGAACAATTTATGTTGATACTTCTCTCTGTTATAAAAGTAATCTTTTCTTCTACTTTGTCACGGATACATACGCATCTCTGTAGTATTTATCATTAACTTTTTATTATCTTTTTCTAGTCGACTTTAGATATCTGTGTTTAACAGTTAATTTATTATATTAATTATTTTCTTATTCTTTCTATATCAAATATTAATAATGTAGCGATATTAATTATTAACCCTCTATTTAGTCACGGAAGAATATATTTTTTATATGAATTCATAACAATTGTAGTTTGCATGTAAGTGTAAGTACATACTCTATCATTTCTGATATCGTAAAGGAGCGCTTTATATTTCGTGAAAAATTCTACTTTCCTTTATATATATACTTATACATGATATATTATCACCTACACAAACAACTTTTATACACGATTACACGCGAGTTTCATGTTAAATACACGGTACTATACAAATACACAAGTAAATATATAATACACACGTATGTCGATTTCAAAATAAAATATTACATTAACGTAACAAAACGTGTTAAACAAAATGTAGGCATTAAAAACACAAACTAAAAGTTAAAACATACAATCATTTATTATATGTTTAAATATGTGTAATTAGACATACACGTATACACGCAAACTACACGATGCGTACATACACATGACATATACACGCAATGCAACATTATTATATAATATTTATACAATAGTCAAAAAATCCAACCTATTTATAAATTTAGAATATTTAGAAATAATTTTTAAGTTTTACACAATATGATAAACCAGCTTTACCTGCATGATATTTTGCATTACATGATTTCAAATTATATCATAAATCCGTATCTATGTTGTAAATTAAACTTTGTAAACGTCCTACACTTATTTTTTCTTTGATAAATTAATACATCAAATTATCAGGACCACCATTAGTATTATTATACCACTATTATATCATTATCATTATTCGAATTGTATATGTACACAATATATTAATAAATGAATCAATATACCTACATCTTTCAGAAAATTATGTTATTTTTTGTAATTTTTATCCTATTATTATCTCATTAATTTATGTAATCTCGTGGAAATAAAAGTTATCATTGTTCTGAAATAAGTGTGTGATGTGGAAACGTGTAGGCTATGAATAATTTTTTGAAATTTATGCTAATGGTACGAGGGATTATAAGACAAACAAATGTAACGAGGAAACTGTCTTAGAAATACCGACATTGCAATTTGAGACTAAGCCAATCTCATGCAATATTCCTGATAATCCTTTCGCTCATATGCTAGCAATAAAGTTAATCGTGAGACACAATCTCGGATCGATATATGTCACTGAGGAGATTTGCAATTATTATTTGAAAATGTAATGGTTTACAAATAACAAGTACCAGCTGCGATATAAAGAATTTAGAATGTTGATGAAAACCGACGTATCTTTTGTATATCTTATGTACGTTTTACATTTTACGATAAAAATATCGATTACTAGAAAGAAATATGGTTGGAGAGCGGTATATCGAATCGACGGAAAATTTTCTTGCCTTACGCCGCGGTCTATCTTCCATCGCAGCGTCACGTCATGCTTATCTTCGCACCCACGCGAGTATAAAAATATCTACTAATGTTTGTAAATAAATCGGGAACTCGCGACACGTCATCCGCGACACGCTTTTCTGGGTTTTTCGTGGAAGCTAATGAGCGTGCGCGCGTGTTTCTGGCACGGTAAAATTTAATTCCTATAACTTTTGCTTTCCTTGGCAAATCCGAGTGCCTTTCGGTTTATTTCTGGATCGCCGTGGCACACGCGGCGACCGTTGCTGGACCCGGGTCACGGAATGTCACTTTATTTCAAAACGGAACCGACGTTATCGTGAGAAAGGAATTCTTACGTGTTTCAGTTTCTTGTTATCAATTAATAGTACATTACTAGTATTTCAAAAGAGTTTTTATTATCATGTAATTATTATTACTATACGCTTTTACCGCATTATTAATTATATATACTATAACGCGCGATTCACATAGTGTTGCATAAAGATTTGCTTACTCTGAAATTTGATACCAGAAAACGATTGCAATGCGCTCATCTCAATTTTATCGTTCGATACTTACTTTCGAAAATTATTTGCTTGCTTAAAGGAAGCATGATCGACGATAAATTTCCGTTGATGATTCATAACGTTAAAAGCGTATTCTGAATTAAGAGCGCCTTAATGCGCGAATCGACGGAAGTCTCGTATAAGATTGACGTATGAGTCAGAGCTTCGAAATAGAAAAGCTGCTTCAAATTTTCAGAAGGTGTTAAAAATATATTATAAGAGCAGTATATCGAGGAATCTTGTTTACGCGATGTGCGATTTTATGAAATTTTTCCCTCGCAAGATGAGATGAGACGAAATTAATTGTATTAATTAATTTTCACCGCACGTTTTTAAGCCTACCTTGATTTGTTACGCACGCACAGTTTACTTATATTTCAGAAGAATAAAGAGAAGAACAAATCTTTTTCAAGTTTTCCTAATATTTTTCCGTAATTTTCTCTCTCATAACTTTAATCTTATTAATATTCGTGCTATTATTTTACACAGAAGTACTCTATTGTCATTTACGTTATCACACAATGTACGCTCATGTTTTCAAGCAAAGTTTAAAACGCATCTATAAAAGCAACATGTAAAAATCGTGATATCGTGATATAGCTCAACATAAAATTAATTAATTTCACGTAAATCATTATAATTAATACAGATATGTATAACGTGGGACTTTTGTAATACATATTTTAATTGAATGCCAAGCATTTAACAATTTGTAAACAGAGCTTCTTTAATTTAAGAAACAACTGCACATGTGTGTGTGTGTCGTAGAATATTACAATATTAATTGCAAAATGATATTCAGATTCACAATATAATTTATGAAATAAAATTCATGTGTCTCCAGTAATAAAATAATAATTGCGAATTGGAATCGAAAATCAGACACGATTAGAGAGAAGGGAGACGCAGCGATACGACGCCCTGTTTATCGTGGTCCGATTTCGAGAAATGACGCGTCACTTACCTGCCAGAGTGGGCGTCCAGGCATGGCGGATCCGCGTAACTCAGGTCTCTCTCTCTTTCTCTCTCTCTCTCTCTCTCTTGTCTCGGGCCTCCTCACCGGAAAATTATTTTCCTCGCGTCGTTGCGCAGAGCCTTCCCGCCGCAAGCTCAAGCTCAAGCACAAAAAGTGCGCTCCACGGCGGCCGCGCTGCGTATATATGCATGACAGGTGCGCGTACGTGTTGGTGGAACGTGGGGGCGCTTCTATATATGGATCACTTACTCACCACTTACTCCAGATTTAAGCGCGGTCCATTGGGGGTGTCTACGAGGAGGGCCGGGGGCGGGAGGACATCGCGCGATGTCGTCCAGTCGATGACGCGATTGAAATTATACGGCGACGTCTCGTTTTCTAATAATATAATAATTTATTATATTTATCATTCATATTATTATTATCATCTCATTTTTTTGCGTTTTACCGGAATTTGAACTCCTCGTTACGAGCCGGAGCTATATACAATCTTGAAATTTAGATTTTGATGTCACGGACGAAAGACTTTTGATCTCGTCTCGGTTGGCATCCTCTCGCATTTCGAAACACACGTTCTGGCGTCTACGTGAGCGAGCACTGTTTTCCTTCTTATTCATTCTTCTGTTCCCTGCTTCCCGCTTCCCGTCCTTTGTCGTCTTCTGACCGAGTACCCCTTCGCGTTTCATGAGAGAATCTGCACACAGTAACAATATCCTACTTAAAAACCTATAAAAGAAAGGCTCGTCTTTTCCGCGCCGTCTTTTATTCCTCTATCTAGAAATACAAAATATCTGTTCTCTATCGCGTTCCCCTCCGCTCGCAGCCGTTCTGCGATCGTGACGTGACTAACGAGATCAAGGACGAGATGTGTTTCAGCCAATGATGTGGCCGCGGCTTCGCGGAATTTATAATCTATACGGATACCGAAAGGTATATCGCATTCGATAAATTGACTTGTCATTACATTTCTCCGGATAATCGGTCTCACTTTTTTCAACCGTTGACCCTCGCGACTCTCGCGTCGTGTCGCGCGGCTTCGCAATGAAGTTGCCGTCGTTTTCTTTCGGAACACCGATATAAAGGATATACGAACGCACCCGCTAAATCGAGTGACGCGCGACGTATTTAATTAGCGAGTACAGTTTCTATTAAGGCCATTGTGCACGTAACAAAGTTTTAGTTTTAATCGTATAAGACCGTAAGAAAATAGACCACGCACACTCGATTATTCTTCAAGCGCGAGGAGAATAATCGACTGTTACTACGTTTACGCGAGCGTTACTTCTGTAGTAACTTACTATAATTTCTTCGCGTAAGGAATTTTCCTTCGCTTAAACGGGATTTTGTAGTAACTTACGATAATTTACTCCGCGTAAACGAGTGAATTATCTCGTAAGTGAATTATCACATCTTATGATTATTCAATCCGTATACGATTAATCAATTCCTGGACCTAATGATTCGTAGCTTTATCGAGCACCGATGTCAGAATGGGGCTAATAATTAAACACGTCGCAGCATTACTCGATTTCGGGTGCGCTCATATTTTTTGTCCGTATTTTGAAAACGACGGTAAATTCATTTCCACCGCGCGACACGCAAGTTGACGGTTGAGAGAAGCGAGTCCGATCATCGGAAAGAATCGAAAGTCAATGTTATCGAATGCGATATACTTCGGTATTCCGCGAAGCACATATGCATTAAATGAACATTCGATATATCACAGTTTTCCGTGATTTGAATCGCCGCCGCGGCGCGGGCGCGGTACCCACGGCTCGCGGCGACCTGATTGGTGGGGACGGAGTGGGGGTAGAGGAACCAGCGTAACTAGATACGTCGAACGCGCACCGTGCCTAGTCACTCTGCTCTCACTACGCAGGTGGCCGCTGCTCCCGCGACCCCATTATTGCTCTCGGATCGTAGCACGGAGTAATACGTATCGCCGGGTCCGACGGTTGAGATTACGAAGAACTGTGATATACGTGATATATGTGACATACATGATACATGTGATCTACGTGATATATGTGACATCGACAGGGATATCGATGTGTTCATTTAATACACGTGCTTCGCGGAATTTGTACGGATGCCGAGGTATATCCGCATTGCCGAGGTAATATTGACTTGCCGATGCATTTCTTCGGATAATCGGTCTCGCTTTTACTCAATCGTCAACTTGACTCGCCTCTCGCGTCGTGTCGCGCGGCTTTCGGAGTGAAGTTGCCGTCGTTTTCGGATCTCCGACATAAAGGACATACGAACGCACCCTAAATCGAGTGACGCCGCGACGTGCGATTAGCGATCGATACGTGCAGTCGCTATTAACGTCGTACATACGTTTATTTAATTGTGTTTCGATTTTGGTATCTGGCGATCATAGAGGAGACACAGTGTTAATAAATCGTTGATTTAATTGCAGTTAACCAAAATCGCCTCACAAGCAGCGGCAAGTGGAGGGTCCTCGCGACGCGACGGTTGCTCCGGTTGCGAGAGTGGCGAGTGCAGTTGATCACGCGATTTACGAAATTCTCTCCGCCATCTTAACGTCTACGTGCGGGACGTCATAGGTCGACGGCCGGACGTCGAGCGGATCGTACAGCCTCGTTTGTAGCTTCTACTCCGCCGTAATTCTTCCGTCGCCATCGGCCATGTAATTAAGTACGCGCCGCGTCGCGAGATAATACCGGGAGTGCCGTGCAAAGTGTATCGCGCGATCATAAGCGACGATATTTTCGCGCGTACGTGAACGTCGCGAGTAAGTGCGCCGACGGTTGGCCGAATCGATCCTATAGCTGGGATCGGGTGCCATTTCATTGTGGAAAAAAGAAATGTTCCGACAACGGAGGATAACCGCAGAGAGGAGGAGGGGCCCTGGAAGGCATCGAGTGTAACGTCCCTCGCGACGGTTGATCCAGGCGAGTGAAGTTGGCCGCGCGATTTACGCGATTCCCTCCGCCATCTCAGCGTCTACCTGCACGGGACATTATGGGTGACGACGGGCGTCGAGCGGATCGCGTAGCTTCGTTCGCAGCTTCTCCGCTGTAATTCTTTCGTCGCCGTGTAATCAGTTACGCGCCGCGTCGCGAGATTTTAACCGGGAGTGCCGTGTAAAGTGTCGCGCGATCATAAACAATGATATTTTCGTGTGTGAACGTCGCGAGTGAGTGCTCCAATGGAGATGCAACAACAGAGCAGGAGCGAGGGAGAGGAGGAGGAGGCCTGGGAGGCATCGGGCGACAGCGGAGCAACCGTGAGGTAATTATTTGTTTATTATTTTACTGTCCCGTGGCGGATTCCGCCACTTTTTCAAGCGCGACGTAATTCGCCCCCCCCCTCCTCAGTATATGATACTTATTTATTCGTACAATATATACCGTTCGAGATTTTTCGCCGGAGTTCGATCTCTGGTATATAAGCGAGAAAAGATTATTACGTCGCAAATGTCGCATCTGTTTTATTCGCGCGGTAATATTACTTGCACGATTTTTCGTGAAATAATTAAGCGAGCGAGTTAATACAGAAATACGCAGCCGCGATCGTTTTTTGCATTAGCATTAAAATCGATCGAATTTTAAAATCGGGCATCTGTTAAAATAACGTTTTAAAAATTTAACGGGCGCGATAATTATTTACTTAAAGTATTGATTATCTCTCTTGGACGCAGCTTTAATTAATATAAAAATATTTCTATGTTACAGATCAACGTAGGGTTACAACTCCGCTGTTGCGCGTCGACTGGGTGAGTAATTTTTTTATTTCAATGTCGAGGCAATGGATTTAAAAAAATTATAGGATTTATTTATTCCAACAATTGTTAAAGAAAAAATTAAAACATTAAATAATAAGAATATAAAAATATATACTACAAATGAACTAATGTCATAATCTATTGCCTCGAAATGGATGGGCTCCATTCCGAAAAGGTCCATAATACGTGCGCAGCTTCGTCCGGAATGTTCCTACTAGAGAACAGCCGAAAAATAGATCGATCTGTCGTCGAAGGTAGCGTGGCCGAGCGGTCTAAGGCGCTGGTTTAAGGCACCAGTCTCTTCGGAGGCGTGGGTTCGAATCCCACCGCTGCCATTTTTTTTTTACCCTCCCGTCCGCGCGCGCGGACGACACGCCGCGGCCGCGACGTAGCCGCGCGACCTCGCGCTCGCGGCGACCGCGCGGCGCGCGATTAACGAGACGCAATGGTAGCGTCTCCTTCGAAGGTCCAATGGGTTGCGTCGGCACGCGGCGCCGTGGTTCACACCTATCAGGCGTACATGCACGGCAAGTAGGATAACGTTCCGATCGCTCTGTGCGCGCGACATCTGCGGAAGGGACGGGCCACCTTAACGAGCTCGACTCGTCGAACGGGCAGAGAGCTGTCCACCGCGGAACAATCGATCCTCGCGTGATTATTATTAGCTGAAAATTTACGTAGGCGTAGTATAATAGCGAATTCGGGCGCTTGCACTAGCGCACACTGAGTCACTGAGTGCGCACTGAGGCTTGTTCTTAGTTAATTCTTATATTTACAGATCATCTTAAATACTTCTTGAAATACTTCTTAGCCAGTAAAATAATTTGTACAGGCATCTATACAGATTGTTTTATTGGCTAAAAAGTTTTTAAACGTGTATTTAAGCGATCTTAAATATAAGAATTATATCTTAAATATAAGATTATAAACAACCCTTAGTGCGCACTCAGTATGCAATAGTGCAAGCGCCTGAATTCGCTATAAATTAGATTTGTTTATCTCCTTCTGGAAATAGTAAATTTTTCTACAAACTTCATCTCGGCGTGCATCTCGGAGAGTATAAGAAATTCACTATAAGAAATTACATGCCGTTGCCAGACGAAAATTAAATTAAATCTGTTGATAAAACAAAATGTTTGCAAGTAGATTCATATAAATAGGCAAATCGATTAAGGTTTCGATCGATGGTTTTAATTTCCATCATTTTTTATCCCTTTCGTTGGTATATATAGCGACGCTTGTTTTTCCATGTAACGTTGATATATTACTTGCGATCCGGGAGTAGGAGAACTCCTTCGAAAGGAGAACAAGACGGAATTCCAAAGCGCGAGATACGTACGGAGCAAAGGAACGTATGCTCCTTACGGAAGCTCGTTTCGCGGAGTCCCCCATATATGCTCTTGCGAGCAGATGGGATCCTGTTGATGTTGTTGTCGTCGGGGGCTCGCCATTCCTGCCCGTTTCGGTTAAAAGGGATCGTTATTGAACGCTTATGAAACGGCGAAGGGGAAAACGGAACGCGCGGCGGCCGATATATAGTAATAATAATAATAACGGCAGAGAAAAAAGGAGAACGGAAGTGTGCTCCGAGGCCACGTGGTATCCTGATACGGGTTTCATTCAAAAGATGCTACCACGGACCACGCCCAATTAACACGTTCCTTGCAGCTCGAGAGAGACCGTCGATATACGTCGTAAATCGACGTCGAGCGAGGTCTTTCATATATAAGTACATATACTATTTATCACAATGCAAGTTTCAATTAATTGAAATATAGTTCCATGCGCGTGTAAGTCTGTTATATAAAATATTGTCGATAAATAAACTAACAAGAGAGAATACACAAAGCAATGTATTCTTACAATTAGGATGTAACAAGTATACCGTAACGCATGAACTTGCGCACATGTCGAGGTATACCTCGATATTCGGCGCGCATGTTTCCCGTATAAATATTCACGCACTATGTTAGCTACTCGAGAACATCATTCCTATTATTATCGTATTGTTGAAACATGCTTATTTAATGTTATATTATTAATTATTATTTATTCATTAAAGAATTAAACATTGATACGTCAAGCTACGAAATATATCACCTACGAAATATATTTTCACGGTTGCCAAAAATCGTCGAGCTTCGTAGTAACTGTAGTCGAGAATTTAATTCCGTCGTAGACGAGGAAAGGTCACGTTTAGAGGTCTGCTCGTCTCCGCGTCAGACGCTCGCGGGCGCGCGACGAGAGATGAATTATCGTTCCCCCGACGTTCGCGTGTAGTAGATATAGTCACCCGGCGGAGAAGCGCGTTGTCTCGGATGATGACGATCCCCCGGCATCGCATACACATCTACGCGCCTACGTGTTCTTTGACCGCAATGAAGCGCGGTGCGTGCTCACATCCCGCACGTAGGCCGTGCGTTATCAGGGCAGCATGAACGGCGGCTTTTCTCCTCTCTCGTACAGTTGAGCGTCATTCGCGCGGGTTGTCTCATTTGGCCCCTCCTCGCACCAGAAGAGCACGCGGAGCGAGGAAGTCGTCCGGGCGCCCGCGTTCTTGTATTACCTATGGTACCCACTTTCGTCCGAAATGACTTCCGCTCGGCGGGAATTGCGTAGCAGTGTAGTCGAGAACGATCATGTGACAACGGGTTATCAGACACACATATATACATATATGTATGTCAATTATACATACATATTTGTATATGTGTATAACATATAGATACATATAATTGATTTCTTTATTATTATATTTTAAATTAACATTTAATTCTCTTGGTCTTCAGCATAGTGTCAATAATAACAGACTCTGGTTTTTTGTTATCACAACGAGAAGAATTCTCAGAGTTGATTAAGATTTTATTTCAATATGATTTCTGAATCAATATTTCTTTTTAACAAATAGAAATTAACAAATAACAAGGAGAAGAAAAATTACTTTACACGTTTTTATGGAATATAATATATTAATAATATAAATATAGAGAATAAATGTGTACACATATATAAAGTATCGTCAACTTAATTATCTATGTAATATATTTCAATGGATTATAATCGACAGATCGAACGAAATTTCTCACAAAGAAATTCTTTTTAAAAGATACGGATGTTCTTTTTCTACTCGCTCGTTGCATAATCTCTATTATCTATTCAGTCGTGTCATTGCTGCCTATCTTACGCAATGCGTCGCCACGCGCCGCGTCGTAATATCAAAACGACAAGCCGCTCCCCTCGAAACGGCGACGAAGCAGCCGGCGGCATTCGATCAAGTATCCGATACGCGCGAGGCCAAACGACCCGCTGGCCTACCGTCTCGGTTGCCCCCGCTCGTCCTCCACACGCTAATTTACACGCGGCTCACGAGGGTAATCTGCAGTCAACGGGCAGAATGGACATAATCAACAATTTAACCGAGCGACGAGCAGGAACGCAGGAGCAGCAAGTAGGAGAGTGGCCACGCGGCGGCCGCGTTGTGCCTCGTGCCTGCGCCTCCTGGCCGCTCCTGTTCGCCGTGGATCGGAAAGACACAATTTTGAGGAAGAGCGCGCGGGCCTCTAAGCATCGTCGCGGCGCAGCCATACCCCATTGGTCCACGGCGATCTCTTTCCACCGCTTATTGGTTCAATGACTCCGGCGTGGACGGAAATTTCGGCAGGGCTACCGGGCCCGGCGAGCCGCCGCGCCGGCACGGCGCGAATCCCGCCGGGCCGCGCCCGCCCGCGCCGGAGATTCGCACGCGGCGACGCGCGGCCACGATCGACGCGTGGCCATCCTGTGCATGCCTCGCGGGAGTCGGCGGACCGTCGTCCGCGGGGACAGTGACATCGTTTTTCCCCAAAATCGGCATTAATAACGCGCGATTCCCCGCCGCCGCCGCCACCACCGCCGCTGCCACCGCCGTCGCTGCCGTCACCGCCACTGTTGCCGACTAGGACGATGTACGCGGATGCCCCGACCTCGGCCGCGGGTTTCCACGGTATTGCTCGGACTTCGTGTCTACGTCGAACTGTGCGATACGCGCCGCGCGTACCCTCGCAACCACGGGAACGGCTCCCAAACGGATCGAACGTTATTACGTTTTCCCCTAAAATTAAAGTCGCTACGCGCAGGAGTGGGGACCACTACTTGCAACGAGGCGGTGTGTATGTATGTATACAGGGTGACTCACGCGACACATTGGAGTAGGCGATGACGTCTCGTTGACGTTCGCGACTGGCAACGACGCGGCAGAAAATTCAAGTTACGTGAATTATGAATAAGATAAATTGATATTGATCATCATACTCGATACTTAATGCAATAAGTTCGTCGTGAAATAAAGTTTGAAAATTTTATCGTGTAAAGTTCTGATATATTAAAGTTCTTAGACAAAGCGCTTAAATGGAGAGCTTTACATAGGTCGCATCTTTGTTTCGATTATCATGCAAATAAGAAAACAATAATAATTGTTCAGTGTGCCATATTCTTAGTTCATTTTATTGCTAGAATTATTTTATTGTACAATATTCTAGGCATCTTGCTTTATTATAAACACGCGTTATTTGTTGGAACTTAAACACACGAAAACACATTATAAGTTATAAATTCCATTATAATGAATGTAATAAAATTATATATTGCATCCATTACATACCGTACTGAATAGATACAAGGGAATACGCACATTATACAATTCTATACTTGCATGCCGTACAAACATACCTGTCGTGAACACAGTTATGCCGATCTCTGTCGCGCACTCTCGTTACGTCCTCCGGTGCTCCGGGGAATCAATCGCGCGCGATTCCGCGATACACCCAGTACATAATCTCCGTGCGTGCACACGTACATGCATACGTACATAGGTCGGCGTTGTTGACACCAGCGCTTCTATCGGCGGCGTCACAAGATTACGGACGGCCGCATGCGTTCCTGTTGAAAAAATTCCTCACGGGCGAAAGTCAAGGTATGACGGAACATCGCCGGCGAGTCGGCCGGCTCGGCCGATAGAGACGGGAATCGGCTCCTCGCGCCACGTGCTCCCCTGGCAGCAGGAGGGGCTCGGCGAGACAACCCGCGCGAAACTCTGTTCAACGTAGGGAGAACGAAGCGCGTCGTACAAGCTCCTACCACCGCGTAGCGTCCGGATAACGCGGTGCTCGCATGCGGGATGTGAGCACGCACCACGTGCTCGTCACCGGGCCGGGCCAGGCCCAGGCCGGGCGCGTTGGGATGACGACGATCGCCGATCGGCCGCGCCGCGCCGATTCCTCGCATCGCGCCTTGTCGCGCCTCGCCGCGCTTCAACGAGCCGCCCTCGACTTCTCGCGGCGCGCACACACACACACACACACACACACATACGCGAGCGTTTCTCGCGTTGAATTGATTTATCATGGTACTTGGTAGCGCACGTCGACCGTATCGATCGCCCGTTACTCGTGTCGGACCAGCGTCAAGCGGCTCCGGTCGTGGCACCGTGATCCTAAGCTCGTTTCGCACGCGGATCACCACAGGGTGCAATCTCGAATTCGCTGATCGAATGGCCAAACGTGGAACATGAATGCCAGCTTTGAAGTACATTGCACGTATAATCGCAGATATGTTTAGGAAATATATTAGGCGCACAAGTATTATTTATCTTGTATTTTCCTGTAGATATAAATATCCTGCATATTATCAAAGAAAGATAAAATAATTTAAATAATTTATTATAAATAATGTAACAAAGAAATCGCTACAGATGGGGTCGTTTCTCAACGGAGCCCATGATATATCGGATCTCGAATGCGAGAACCATATTCGACCACCTGCTGTTTATTTAAAAACTTTAATACGTCAGGAGTTTGCAAGAATTGCAAGAGCCACGTTTATTGTTATTCGATATAAAGTTTGTGGGGTGTAAAAAATGAGATTATCTATACGCTTGATCTGTCGAGATATACGATACGAATGTATTTCTTACTCAGAAGCGAATTATCGCAAGGACCCCGTGGCGCAACGGTAGCGCGTCTGACTCCAGATCAGAAGGTTACGTGTTCAAATCATGTCGGGGTCAATCGTATAATTTTTTTCGTCGCCTTCTACGTGTTTTCACACGGTTACCATTTTTGTTGCCTGTTGTTGCAATGACGCTGTTCGATATGACACATAGCGCATCTTCACTTCCATATTCACAAATATCGGATTGGATAATGTTAAATTTTTTTTTAATCTGAAAATATAATTAATGTCGAGTCAATTACTGTACATAAATATTACACACATACACACACACGTATATAATAATTATTATTATAATAAAAATTTTATTAGCGCGTGAGTTGAAATATTTGTAAGGTGTCTGAATTCCAGCAGGTAAATACTCGTAGCAGTCGTGGCCGAGTGGTTAAGGCGTCTGACTAGAAATCAGATTCCCTCTGGGAGCGTAGGTTCGAGTCCTACCGACTGCGTTAAATAGTGGATATTAATTTTTGTTACTGGATATATTCTCTTTTTTTTTGTAGCGCAGAAACCGATAGCCGAGTTGTTGTTCTATTTTTTTTCGCGTTATGCCTCATAACTACTATATAGCGCGGAGTAACGTCATTCGATTATTATCGGCTGTAACATCCGTAATTATCGCAGTAAATTGTGGTAACGTAATTGAATCAAGATTAAAAATTATTTCCTAAACGTTTTCTGCAATCGTGTAGAACTTTGAAATGTATACTTATTATTATTATATAGATAATTAGTGTAATTTTATATGTTGCGTATTTTGAGAACGAACTTAAAAATTCCTCGATAGTATAGTGGTTAGTATCCCCGCCTGTCACGCGGGAGACCGGGGTTCGATTCCCCGTCGGGGAGATTTCTTTTTTTTTTTATTCTAATGTGCAAATAATGTGCATTTAAAGACATAAATTTTGCTCAATTTAGGTAATTAGATTTACATCGATATATATATCTCAAAATTGGACTTACTTCGTGCATGTCTATATGTCTTTTATCCAGCATCAGAAGATGCAGTAGAAAGGAAGGGAAGGAAGGGTCTTGTGTTAATATTTTACATCCAGCATAAGAATGATATTTTAAATATGAGTAAATAGAGAAGAAAACAAGAGATAACAAACAATATTATTTTTAAACTTCAAATCCAGATTACGCGCGTTTTCTTCTTATGTAAAATCTTCATCATTAATCTAACATCTAACACTTTATTTACAATCGCAATTCTCCTTGTATCTTCTTTTTAACATCTTTCATCGCCTTTGTACGTATGTATTTAATAATCAAAATGATACAGTTAGTAATAGGCAATTTGTAGGATTCGAGCCACGTTAATACACGTTATCATTAACGATATACCATAATACAAAGATAATCGACACAATTGTAAAGCTGAATGGTAAAGTGAGTCCTTATGGAATTAATATGGCGGAAAAGAACCCGTAGGCGCCGTGGCTTAGTTGGTTAAAGCGCCTGTCTAGTAAACAGGAGATCGGGGGTTCGAATCCCCCCGGGGCCTTGTGCAATTAATTTTTTTTCATTCCGAGCTGACAGTACGCGCATACTTTTGTATAAGCAATTATACGAATAATGTGCGCCCTGAGGAATGCCATATCATTTATTAAGAGTTTATAAGAGAATTAGCTTATTGGGTGAGATGTCTCCAAATTTTTTTATATGAATTGATTAGTTTTATTTATACAAAATAGCTGTAATTACAACTGTTAAATATTATGTTTAATTAATATACAAAATATTCGAATACATGTAGAGGCCAACTTATCTACGATATCTTACATAATAAATAAATATAAGTGCACGTATTCTGCATTAAGTACGTTTTAAAAATTACACAAATAAAAAATTTTTATTATAACAACAAGTGCCGTAATATTCAGATTCAGAAGTCGAACTTGTATCCATTCCCAGAGACCTTTACGCGCGCGACCGACGGGGCGGATGAATAAGCGATACCCAGCAAATTCTGCGATTGTTGTTCCCTTTGTTGTTCCTGCTGCAATCGAGTTTGCTCGTCAGGCACCTGCGCACAGTTACTATTAACAAAGACCACATTAATAGTCACGCGGCCACACGAGAATTATCTCCTATTAGATAATTCGACGACACGTTGATGAAATACGATGCGATACGCGAATTTCGGCAAAAATATCATGAATGCATCCGCATTTTCATTTTTGTTTCTGCATGATAAAACCTACCTGTTCCGATGGAATTGTGTGCAGCTGTCCTTGCTGAGCTTGCGTCAATTGTGCCAGACGAAGGGCGAGCAGTTGCCCCAATTGCGATTGATAAATCGCGCCGCCCGGCTGATACGCGTTCAAGTACGCTTGCTGCGGCTGCTGCAATTGTTGCGCGTACGTTAGCGCGGGATCTACGGTTTGACCCTGATACGCCAACGGGCCAGGCGCAAAATTTGGAAGGACCCCGCTCGCAGCAGGACCGAGTGTGTAATATCCTGTATAATGATTAAAACAGCTCAGTCGCGAGTCTCATCGTCAACTCGTCATAAGATTAAATAGAATTGAGGTCGTTGTTCCGTGAGTTCTGCGATTCGAGCACAAGTTCGAAACGTAAAGATTATATAATTAACACACGTTTTACACTTGTTTCATAATTAGTGCCTACTTAATTACATAGTATTATCATTTAATTAAAAACAAATCCTGATCATATATGAATACCTTAAATAATATAATATGGTACTTCCTTTGTTAAGCATCGAGAGAAAATCAAAAGAAAAAATATTTATCTTCTCAACTTACTTTTTTATTAAGAAATAATGTCGGGGTAGACGCGAATTATGAAACATCCGGTGTGAAACAAGGCTTTGAATACTCGCACGAACCTAGGCCAGGATTTCTTTGGGCGAGAGCGTGGGCGATACTCGGATGAACTTTTTGCACTAGCTGAGGGTTGCCGATGCTAGCGGCAAACGATTGATGGGAGCTCGGTCCAGCGAACGCGAACGACGTTTGCGTTAGTCCTGGTCGGACGAAGCTGAAAGAGGTGTGCTGCTCCGGGCTGCCTATCAAATTCGTTGGCTTCACACCGACTTGGACCGGTGGCTCGGCCGTAACGAGATAACACATCGCACCTAGGACAACCGCGTGCTTCTGCAAGTCGCAATTTGATTCCGAGATCAGTCGAGCAACCGAGATACTTGATTAGCGTAATGTAATTAGTCACAAAATTCTGAACGATGGTATCTATCTTATCAGACATCTTTTTTATTAAAAAAAGAACACATTTCTCGAAGATACGTCGATAGTTATAATAATAATTTAATTATTATTACTATAATTTAATAACAATAATATTTAAAAATAATAATTATAAAAAATAATTCTATATATTCCTGTTAAAATAATGGTATGTTCTACAATTGTTCTCGTTGATTCTAATTGATTCTAAAAAACAATAGCGCTTAACAAGGTGTTAAATTAATAATCCGTGTAAGTATTAATTCTCAGAAATTTATTATTATTCTTTTCTTCTCAGAGAGTAGAGCACGTTCTCAAACTTTGATCCTTTAGAAATATCCTGTTTGAAAAATGAGACACTAAAAGTGTATAAGTGTTCTGTACGCAATTCACTCACCAACATCTTGAAAAATCGTCCGGTCTATCTTGCAACGTATAATAAAGAGGCACGGTATTATCGCTGGCAAAATCACGACGGTATTACAGCGCGACGAAACCCCGTGGGGAGCTATATACCACGGAAACGGCTGGTGCGAAACGTGAGTCGCATCCGATCGACATCGTTTCAGCAAGACACTTTCTCCGGGACATAAAATGTCGAACAAATCCGTGAATCGCAATCAGACAATGACGTAATAGTTTCCTCAAAATATGACAGACGAAATGGAATGACAAGGTTCACGTAAACGAGAATCGTTATCCATTTTTAATAACAGTAGAGGAAAACAGGAATTTTTAGAATTGCAACCGCGAGCAAAATAATTTCTTCCGAGATCAAGTTCGCTGATAACGGAGAAAGTCACTTTCGAAATGCTTAATACGACAATAGCGTGACCGTACGTTGAGTATTAATTGCGATGAGGTGGTCGATAGAATTTCAAGTATCTAATCGATGGCGGTATTGTTTCTGTTGCAGCGAATACTTTTACTGTGGATATAGGATATAAGGCTCTTTTAACAATATATATTTTTTCGATTATAATTTTCAACCATATAACTGATGAAAATAACAAACAATTGCAAACAACACTAATTTAATCCTGTTTTATTTGTACATTACGTGATAGCATGTTAAAATTCGTATATTATATTATAATCACGTTTTTAACACGTTCATCGTTTTGATTTAATACAATTATGATATTATTTATTGCCATACGCATTACAAAATCTTATCGGTAGCCGTTATCTTAATTATTTGGCGATAGGCATTAAAATAGGTAATCTGAAAATACGTATTTCAATGGACAATGCTATAATAATGAATGGCTGATCTATGAATTAATGAAGATTTGTGCGATGCGACTGGATTTTTTTCCCCCCAATAGATCACTTCACATGTTCGAAAAATACGACTGATAAAACATGCCCATAGCACTGGTCGAAAATAACGCGAAACAACTCCACCATGTTGCTAAGCCTAAGACACCTCTGTACACATCTGTGGTAAATATCTATAACAAAACGAAATATATATTTTAAATACTTTTTTTCGAAATATTACCAAAAGATAATAAGATTTAATAACAAAGAAAATATAACGTCTTTTCTTTTCACGAATGTATTAAGACGTTACCTGTTTTAATGAACTTAACGCAAGTTGAACTTCTTCAGCGGTTTGTATAACAGTCTTGTCGATATTATCAGGATTAATTGTAGACAATAGTGACTTCGGTAATTCGTCCGCTGAGCACTCTTCCTCCAAAGTTCCCTTTAAGATACCCTCCCAGGTAAAACCACCTGATCCAACAAGAAATATAGGATACATAAACAATGTACGTATATTATAACGTGAGCAGATTATATACTTCAGAATATTTCTTCATACCCAGTGTTTTGTACAAAAATGTAAAAAATAGACATATAATTATGGGAACAACAAATTGTAGCGCCACTACACATAGGTAATAATACACAGCTGCAATCTGTAACATACAAACAAAATTTGTTTCATTAGGTACATGAACAAAACTTTTAGTTGTGAGATATAATTAAATACGTAACTTCATATATATATATATATATATATATATATATATGCATATTATCATGATACAAACCTTTTTCTGCAAATCGACATTAGTTATTCTGCCAGCTTCTTTCTTTTGAATCTCCAATCTCTGAATGGCGAGATTTAAGTAAGATTGCAGATATATTGGCATGAGTACAATTTTTAATAAACCGACAACAACAATAATAATCAACCTCAAACTTTCAAACCTTGCTACTGTCATTCTGCAATATAAATTTTTCAATTTTTTCTGACTTTTCTAGATATTAATTTGTTATATTTTGATATATCAACTTACAGTGGACCAGTCATACCACTAAATATCCGAACAGTTAAATAATCTCTACTTATAGGCGTAATCCATAGACCCACTAATAGAAGGGGTGATGCATAACTGATATTTGCTATTAGCAATAATAATTTATGATCTTTATAATACCTGCAATTATTTTCTTATATATTAATTAGCTCTCTATATTTCAATCAAATTAAGTTGAATTAATATAGAGTTTATCATACCTCAACGTATCCCAATGCATTTTTGACGCCCTCAATCCTGGGAAAGTGAACAAAGATCCCAATAAACCGCACCATATAGCCAGAAAAAACTTCAAGACAATTTTTGAGGCTGGTCCCCTATATATCAAATACATTTGTTAATAAATGTTATCGTAACAAACATCACAAATAATTCACGATAAGAAATAATTATCTTCAATTTTATATCTTTAGTATTAAATTGATGGACTAGATAGATTGTACTAAATTTTTATTTAAAAAAACCTCTCTGTCTAGTTGATAAAAGATAAAGCTCTATTATTGAAATATTACTTCACTAAAAATATCTTACAAGCAACCAATAAAACATGCAACAGATTATTTATTCGATTATTCAATCAAATTAAAGATGAAAAAAAAAATGTAATTAACTTACGTCGAAGAAAGCCCTTGAGTGTCTAAAAAATGAGAAGCACTATGATTGAAACTTGTATATGCCTTTTCCAACCCAATTTCCAATTTATTTTCATCAACTATGAGTACCATCATAGCGATAAGAAGATACGCAAATCCAGTAACGATGCATGTAGATCTTTCACCAACACTTTCTTCGCCCTTGAAATATTGTATCCAGAGGGAAAGTAGTATTTTACTATAAATTATATAAGGAAAGTCACTGTAACATGATTTTTACTCAGCCCTTGGAAAACAAGAAGCTATACAGATTTTTTTTGCGAAAAATTTTAATCCAAAGGATACAATGCAAAGCCCAAGACCACCACACACCATAGTATACTGAGATTAATCTCATCTTTGATTGGATACAAATAATTGTATGCCTGTTAAGTGACAAAGGAGAGAGATTTTAGATAGTATATTCAACCACACAGAATATTAATACTAGTTAAAATACTGCAAGGATAGATATTTTCATTCATAGAGACAAGTACTTGCAATTGCAAGAGTAGCAATTAAAAAGCACTAACCTCAGTCAGTACATAAACGATGATAGCGTATACAGAGAAATCTAATAGCCATTGATATTCCGTGTAATATTTTAAGTGCACTACATCGAGAGCAGTTATTTTTGCACTTTCAAGCTTGATATCCAGATTTCTAGGGATGTGAAACACATCTCCCACTTTGCCATTTTCGCTGTGCTTTCCTCTCTTTGGTTTCTCCTTCGGCACACCAGCTAACGCTCTTAATTGTTGATCTGTTGGATACAGATATCGTGTCAATCTGTGCAGACAAAAAACAGAGATGACAGACTTTATCATTCCATTGCTATCTATCATTTCTATAATTATACGTGCAAATACATACCCTGTCGAACATAGGATCCATCTCGCGAAGGAAAAATGCGGACTCAGTTTTTGTATGACGCTGACCATTACGAGAGTGATGACCAATTGCGCTCCTAGAAGAGCCTAGAAGTGCCATTAAAAACACACAAGACTAAATACAAGACGTAAACATAAAGAGAAGAGAGATAAGTCTAAAAAAAAAAAAAAAATACATTTGAAGAAATAAGATGAGTTAAAAACGATTATTATAACCGAAACACGTAATTTCCGCAAAAGAAATAATTTTCGGTGTTTTTGTTATCGTTAAATTTACCATGCTTAACGTGACGTATCGGCGGATGGAAGTTTCACAAGTAGGACCGCTCCATCAGAGATCAGAGGCGACGAGGTTCCCAAGGTCTCGATCAATTTTAATAAGACAGAACGGCGAGGTATACGTTCAATTTGTCACGGGTAATGTTTGCTCTACCATCTTAAAGGGTCTACGCCGGTCGCGAGCTGGTTTTATAAATAGTTATAACCTGGCGATCGCATAATATACCGAGCGCACGAAGCCGCTTCGCACGGGGCGACACGAGGTTATTTCCAGGTACCGTCATCGCTGCAGCTGCTGCAGCGAGGAACGGCGCCGCGACAAATCGCGTGTCGACATCTAACCAGCAGCATCGCGATGAAATGCGATGTAACCATGCGCCGGTCACGTACTCGAAGATTAAAGTCTGCAATTTATATATACAAATATTAATAACATTATTATTAAATTAGTAATTATTATTATTTAACAATAGGTAATTATTAGATACATTATTATTATTTGTGTAACTTACAAACCCCTAGCTTGAGCGCGACACGTAAGGGATGATAGGCGCGGATATGATTCAGCACAGTCTTCGATTAACGTGATCCTCCGATTAAACTCGCTCTTCATCTCTTTCTATGGGGATAGTTAGAAAGAGATGCAGAGTGAGTTTAATCGGAGGATCACTTTAATCGGAGACTGTGATATTGGCCCTATAATTATTCTAATCTGATCTATTTAAAAAACGTTCCTTTTTAATTACTTTTCCCCCAACGATGATTATGATTTTTCAAAGCTTCGCTTTCTGGCAAGAAAGAATCTTCAAGACGAGTTCTTGATAAAATTTCATTTACGAGAATCCATGAATTAAATGTTATTTAAATAATATTATATATATTGAATTATTAATTATTAAAGTATAATAGTGTAATAAATACATATCTATTAACATATATCTGTTATACAGATATAAAATGTATATTTAATGTATCAATAATAAATAATAATTTATTATTGATATTATGTGTATAATACGACATATGATATGTGTAACATTTCGTCACGTTCTTATATGTAAGTGCGAGTTTCAACTCCACAAGACACACACGCTCGATTATTAGCTATAGCAATTCTGCATCGTGTAATTATACGCAGGCCGTGATGAACTGAGGCTCATGTAAATGATTTGCAATGGGGGATATGCACATATACTCTGCGCTGGTCTTTCTTCTGCAACTATTATTATTTCCTGTAAATATAGACAATAAGCAAACGCGCGATGTTGTTATTGCACATTGGTTCCGATAGTGCTCGGACTAACTACAAGGATTAGAAACGGAGAAACCCTCGATGCTTAATTACAATTAGATAAATAAATTTTTATTTCGGCAAAATCTAAACAAAACTACAGCACGATTTCGAAATGTAAAAATTGACACGATTAAATAACCGATTTTAAAAGCATCGCAATGCAATTTAGACTTAGAGTAATGACATCACGTGAGCTGCCTCGAAGATATCTGCGCAGATATCTTTGAAAATTTTCAGAAATCATTTTCCCACATTAGCGAACTTATTTGCATCCTGGAAATTCTGGATCTTCGATTACGTAACTCTTATAGTAATCATCAGCGTGTGATCCTTCAATGTCTTTGAGTAGATCTTAAATAATCCATCTAATGTTGTTCATTGTCGCAGACATCTATACGTTAAGGAGTGACTCACGCACATGTGCACATACACGCATATAAATACATGCACACAAAAGCTAATGAGAAAATTATTTATTGTCTTAATTGGCGATTGAATAGTCGGAGGTTGTATTTTACAAACGAGTCATTATTACCAACCGTGACATGATTTAGAAGCTTTGAAACGAGAAAAATAGAAAGATTTATTATCAAGATATTGTAACCATGCCATTTTGAAAATAAATTTATCAATTTTAATCGTGCGAACACATGTGCGTTTGGTAACGTAATTGTTCCATTATAAAAAATAATACTTCTACAATAAATACTATATTACAAACTGAGAAAAATATATCGCGCGCGATATTATTCCTAGGCTACAGTTTCTAAAACTTAAAGGATTAATCTTATGTCTATCTTTTTTATATACTTTATTTTAGTATCTCTCGTTATTTGCTTCTTTCCTTTCAACAATTTAATCTAATCTAGGGCTGTGGTCTACTTGATGCTACAAATGCTTTGTTTGCTAACATTTTTTCTGGTTTTTCTCAGATAGAGAAAAAGAGATCATTTAGAAACTTCGCTGTCAAGTGGGCCGCAGCCTAGGAAACTATCGTTTTTTTTATCAACACATTGATATAATCGCTTCAGGATTGTTATCACGTTTGCGAGTCTTCATTTCCAACAAAAATCTCTCATGGACTATATACAATTTTCAAAAATAGCGATAGTCTTCTAGTCGACATGCAATCGTAATAACTAAAAATCGCTTGTTTTATTCGGCGATTGTCCCCGATCGAATACTTCGCACGCGGAAACGCGTCCTTTTATGCAGCCCGAACGTGGAGAGAATCGGCGGTATAAAACGATGCGTTCATCAGTTCGCGCGATCATACGCCGAGCAGTGTTGCAGCAGGCAGTGGACCGCGGTTCGTAACGACAGGTTCGTAATATGTTCGTGTTCGTTGTTCTTGCACAAGGAGACTCGTAGGCGGCGTGTCTTTTTACGCGCGATGACGCATGCGGTGTGATTGAAAATTTCCGACCGGCTTTCGTGAAAATTCCGCGAGACAGTCCCGCGAAGAAAATATTTTCATTTAACGCCGGGAAAGAAATTTTTATAATAATTTTTATAATAATGCCGTTATTTATTCGATAATAACCTCTAATTACGCGTTTACTTGCTACGTGAATGAACCGACAATTCAACCGAAGTCTTCAAGCAAAGAATGTTGCCCGGGTTTATTGTTTACACATATACACGGAAAGAACGGTTTTGCTGAAGTATCTAAAAATTTAGCTACACAAATATGAAAATAATTTTGTTGAATCATTAAAATAATTATAATAGGCTCAAGAGTATGATGCTGCAAAAATTTTGACATTCTAAGCAAACAGTTTGAGTATCTTGCATAATTATTTTTATAGCTCGACAAAATTATTTTCAAATCTGTATCTGACTTAATTTTTAGATACTTCAGCAAAACTGTTCTTTCCGTATAATAATTTCTTCTTTCCTTCTTTTATCTTACTCACCATTATATTATTATATCATTAAATTGAGAATTGTTGCAATGTGCTACGTGATATAACGAACGAGTCGAATGCTTCTTGGTTTAATTCGTGGAATTATTTCGCCATGCAATCTCGAATTTCTCATTTTCCAGTGTTTATCAAGCCTTATCAGCAATTATGTCGCCAATACCATGTGTACTCTTACTCGTCATTTCAATCGCGGCTCTTCCGAGCATCAGTTCCCTTACTTTGTCCCCTGAAAACTGTGTGACCAATTCGGAGTGCCAATCAAGCTCCTGCTGCTTGCTAGGTTTGTCTCTCTTTTTCTTTTCTCGCGTCAAAATTTTAAACGCCCTGAGGGACTGCTCCTTCTAGCGTCAAAAAAGTTTTTTTTCTTACATTATATTTGATTTATATGCAAGATAGCTCCATCGAAACATTGAATAGCAAATCGAAAAACTCAAAAATATATTAGACATACACTTCCGGTTAAGGAACCGTTCGAGTTCTTGATAGATGCGTTGAGTGTTAACTGATGTCCTTTTAGGGCCTTCACGGTACGCGATACCGACTTGCATGCCGTACCAACAGCAAGGTGAACAATGCCGAGTAAACGCTGACACTCTCACAACTAACTTGTCTTATCCGGACAATACGGAACTGGAAGTTACAGGTGTCCATTCGATCTTGTGTCCTTGCGCCAACGGATTATCTTGCGATCCGAAAAGCGGCATCTGTAATTAGAAGAATTTTCTGTCAATTAAAGTGATCGGAAACATTATGATTATGTAAGATCAGATATAATATTTGAGGAATCATTGGAAAAATCAAGTAACATTGAGAAAGTATTTTCGATTATTATCCTGTTGACCATCATAATTGGAATATGTTCCAGAAATTAAAGCGTTGTTAATTATTATTATTCTATCTGTTACATTATTATATTATTTTATTCTGTTATGATATTTTTACTATTCTTTAATTATTGTTACTTATACCAGAGAAACGTTAATTAGTAATTGCAAATAATATATTGAAATAAATTGAGACCAAGACTCTGTGCATGATTAATATCTACTTATGATAGAAAAAAATTTCAAATTGCAGGTAATATTTTTTAAAAATGTATTTTTATGGCAAGCATTTTTAACAGAATTGCTGTTATGAAATACAATCTGGAATAAAGATTAAACTCTATCTTCGATTTATAAAGAAAAGACTTTTATTTCAACAGAGGGAAATTAGCAATATTATTTGTAAAACTGGAAGTAACATTAATCTTCAAATAAATAGGAAATGTGCCAATATACAATCGGGCTGGATCTTTTGTGCCTAATAATATTATTTTCTAATATTTTATGTGTACATTGTTTTCGCTTAGCAAACTACGCGCCGTTACTGTCAGTTTTGAAACGCAATTTCAAGCTGAAGCTAGAAAAGTATAATCACATATAATAATTAAATTGATAATCAATTTAATAATACCGTTACTGCAAAGGATATGTTACGAGATGTTAACAATTTTTTCGAATAATACAATCGAGCCTCTTTCTTTTATAATCGATTGTAATTGTATGAAATTCTAGGAAAAGCATGTCATATCTTTTCTTCTGCATCTATCGTAACATTAAAATTACTCCAAGGAACATAATAGAACGACTTACAGAATCCTTATTTTGCAAAATTATTTTATATTTTATAATATATTACTTAAGTATGTATTATAAAAATATAGCACAACACTTATATACATATATACGAGTATGGTTATCATAAAATTAATAATAAACATATGTTATTGTTATAATTATTGACTTGTTTTTCTAGACGAGAAGAATATTAATAAGTAACCAATTTTCTCTTTTTATGTTATCTTGCATTTTTTTTACTAGTTAAAAAAATCTATATATATATATATATATTTTATTGTAATATTCCGACGAACCACGCGTGTGTTCGTTATTATCGACCTAACGGGTAAATCAGGCTGATAAGTCAGGCTGCTACTATGACCTGGCTTATTATTGCATCAGTGCATCTGCTACCAGTTACCTGTTCTGTTACCGCAGAGAACAGCTACAGCTAAACAGCTGTATATTTAATATATCTAATAATCTATATCTAATGTCAATTCTTAGCTAAAAAGAACCACGTTTTCCGTACCGAGGTAGAAAGTTTAGGGACTGGTCGTGCAAAGAATTAAAGTACAAACTCAATTTCCAAATGTGTATTCGAATTTTGCCGTTTTTTCGAACGTGAGAATTTTACGTTACAATGTGGATGTGGAGAACGTCAGTTGTCACCGCGTCGGATCGTATATTTCCCGGTCTGTCGTATTACGATCGAAAAAAGGAATTTTATGACATAGGTATGCATTTTGCACGTGTTTTGGTATCGATCGTTGCTATGAGGAACGATAATAGTACATATTTACGCCATTCTAACTGATGATTTTGTTACTGCCGTTATTTAGTATCGCGAACCATCGATTAATGATAAGGAGATATTTTTTGAAAATTGTAAGATACGAGACAATAGCGTTAAAATTAGTAGAGAAGTCACGCTCGTTTTAAGAAAAACTATGATATGAGAAGACCAAAATATGAACAAAATAAAGATTGTGTTAGTTTAAAGTGATATCTGATTCATTTTCAATAGTAGTACGAATATTTAACGTTTCGACTATATTTAGTCTTCTCCAACAACATAATAGTATTAGAGTTAATCAATGAATTTTTTTGCGATTGCAGAGCTAATTATTAAGTTTTAACAGTAGCGAGACGCGTAACTTAAACTTCCAATAAAATTTAAAACTCGACTAAGCTTCTATAATGAAACTTCCAACTTCACTAGTTTAATAATTCAATCAAATTTTGCATATTTATAGAATCTTTTATACATATATATCTTTACATGGTTCACTATTTGCTTTCTCCAGGAAATCAGATACAATCCAACTTACCACTCCAAATGGCATTGTATTTTAATGTGTGGGTGTATCCCCTGTGGTTCTTTGTGATACTTGTCAATTTAGATGCGAAAGTAAATATATAACAAAAATATAGTAAACTTCTTAAGAAAAATCTGGAGGTAGAAAGGAGAATAGACAGATATTTCTTATTTTACAGTACTATTACTTGACGGACGTATACAAATTTATAACTGTAGCTGTATTTATTGTTATATCAATATTGGAAGGTATACGGCTTTACTTGGGGTATCTTGGGAACTTAGTGGAGAAGGTAATTAATCAATAAAATAAATTGGTCGAGCGGATGTTAGGATTGAAGTTCTCTTCGTCTTTACACAGATTCCAGAATTGGCGAGCTTCTGGCTGATATCAACCCTCATACATTTCCCTTTAGAGATGTTCCTTCTTTTCGACAGCAAAACCAGACCTCATCTTAGCGAAACGATCACCAACGGTATCATGGCGTTTCTGCTCGTTACAGAAATTATAACAGCTACTGTAGCTTTAAAGAAGTCGGCAGATCATCATGCTAAACGGTTTTATGTCGCACAGTTATATGGGATCGACAATAGTGGACATTAATTAATATGTATTTATTTTATTGGTTTCGAGAATTGACAATATTATACCTCTCATGCACAATGAGAGGAATAAGGAACAAGAAATTAAACATAGGCCGGTATTTATAGTCGGATATTAATGTCCACTATCGTCACTGTGTATGGGCTCTTATATATTGCACTGATAGTATTATTGCATTATTAACATGCTAAAAGACTGAATGTAACATGAATAACGAATAATATGTTACATTTGAATAAGAGCTAATTTTTGTACTAGTAGTACATAAGAATTTATGATCTTTTATGCATAATAAACATGCATAAGTTTTTTTTAGCTTCGTTCCATCTTCTTTTTTTAGATGTAACCTATTTATGTATCTTTTCAGACAGTATCTTTTCTATAATAAAGATGAAATATCGAACTTTAACAATATATTTTACGTTATACCACAGTATATACTTCTAGATTATGATCATTATAAAATGCCTTTAAAGCTATCACATTTTTCCTCAGATTTATTAAGGAAAGCTCCATATTATTTAAAGTAACTTCTTCTTTCCCCGTTTCTCCATCCGCTAATGCTAGTAAGAGCTGTGAACGGGAAGGTGTCATACGTGATAGGAGCTGCAACAAAATCAATGTTCCAACACAATGACATAACCATTTTTAACTAGTTATTAACGTCTAACGTACATATGCATATAAAAAAAAGAATAATTACATTAAACAATTGTTGTGCCATCCAACCGTGATAGGGCTCAAAAACTTCTTTGTACGCTTCTCTCAAGAATGCGACCAGATCTTCTGTTGATTCCCCAGTTTTGTGATCATCCACGATTCTTTCGAAGAATAATAAAATCATATGCAAGGCCCTAAAACATAGCAATCGTTGAATAAAAGTTTTATATGCAAGCATGTATTCGAAAAAGAGAGAACTTACAGATACGTTTAATAAGAAATAACGACTAATATGTATATAGTACAAAAGAGATATAGACATTTACAGTCATTGGGTAGATTTTCTGCCTAATAGTAACTTTTGTGAGTTTTTTATTGTACATTTCTTATATGTGTTGAACTATCCGCCGATTATTATTCGGCTTCAAAACAGAATCTTATACCAAAGTTAAAAATATAATCTTATATTATTAAACTGATACATAATTTAATATTATAGACCTGATGAGCATCTTGTAAACTTAAAAAGAATTTATTACAAAGGATGAAACAAAAATTATTGCTGGGCATAAGACTTTGCTTAATGACTGAAAATGTCACAGCGTTTGCAGATACAATATTCAATACCTTCTTAACCACATTAAGGCGTCAACCGCAATGAGATCTTTTTCTGTAGATTTTTCGAGTAGGATCATGTCTTGCAGAGTCGAGTTAGCGATTTTATCCATAGAATACCTGGTAGTGAGTTTCTGTGAATGGAAGAACGTACAATTTTTAAGATCCATAGAGACTGTCAAAACCATCCTTGTGTGGAAATTGTTTAACTTACATCGATGTTGCCCTGCATGTCGTATCGTATGGGCGCAAACAATTTGCCAAATTTATCTGAAACACAGATTTGTTCCTGTCGCGCGTCATGCTGTATTTAGAACAAGATTCGTGATCCGTCGGCGCCGTTCGATTCCGTAGCTTTTCGAGCAAATTTGAGGTTAAAATCGTGAATAGGTACGCACCGACTATCAGCACGACATCCCGAGCGGCCTGCAAAAACTTCTCGGTGCTTATCTTGTCGTCGATTATTTCAGGAAATTGCACTCTGTTACCGGATCCGGTTACTGCACAAGCGTTTTCCCGAACGGATGACATGTTCACATGCACATGCGTTCGACACACTTGGAAATAACAAAATAACGCCGCTATGTGTCATCTGCAATGCGTCGTCTACAATGGCAGCAGGAGTATACATAGTGAGACGTAAGCAGTAAGTTATTGACTAAATGGGATTTTTTACAATTCACAAGAATAAATCGACTGTGGTTGGTCAATAGCTTACTGTTTACGTCTGCTGCATACTCCCACATACTCCTGCTGTCATTGTAGACGACGCTTTATATGCGGTTTTTCGTGATTGCTCACGTGCTTGAGGAAAAAAGTCCGATGTCGGCTGACTATCGCTGTATTACTATCAGTACTAATAAGATTTGCGATAAGAATCATTTAAATACGTCACGTTAATATTTTTGCAACAAATTTATATGTAGCTTGTATAGAATGTATAGTATCACACAGGATACAAGTAAAAATATATAAATACTTTCTTATATGTATATTTTATGTATGTTTTCTAAAATAATATTTCTAAATAATTTCTTCAATTGTTGAAACATGACAAATTACATTAGTCGCATTCCAGGTAAAATTAGTAATCTCAAACTGCATTGGAGAGCCTTAATTTATCTTTTCCTGGTCTATTAATTTTTTTCATAGATTATATTCCTAGTTTATTAAGCCTGTTCATTGATTATATAATATATACTTACTATAAACTGTGGTAATCACATGTAGTATCACATATTGACCGTGCATAAGCTTAACGTGAAGGAGAAATGGGTAGAAAAGTTGTTAGTCGTATTTCTAGCTAATTTTGTATTTTTAATTTGATACATAGATTATTCTTGCCAGTTTGCCAGAATTGGTGGTACAATATTGTCTCGTAATTGTTGGTTCACTAGCCTAATTTATTAAAATAGTTTAAGATATAATACTGTACATATATACGCTTAACCGTTTGAGTGCTGAGGGTGGTCGTAAAAATTTGCGGGAAAAATGTCAAGCAGCGCGTCCGCGCTGTTCCTGTTTCACGTCGGAAAGCGTTATAAATGTCACGATAAGTAAAAATAACATTTACTGTATATACATTTTTTATCTTTTAATAGAAAGAAAACGATAGGGTTCGATTAAAGCCTAATTCTGAGAATAGCAATAGAAGCTGAGCGCATTATCAGCTTGCCGCAGCGCTTGTTCGCACTTTTCGACATGAAAAGTGAACAGTATGATCGCGCTGCGTGGCACTCAAACGGTTAGTGATATATAGGTGCTCTAGCAACTTCCGATTTTATGTCAATTGTTTTTTTTAGAAATTCTACTTATATACGTGTGTCTAATTGCATACATATTATAAGATTACTCTATGAAATTTCCGCAACGCATAATTACACAAGTACTTCCAATATCTTATACGCTAAATATATTCCTCGTTTGTAATACTCAACGCATTTGTGCACGTTACGGATGTTATGAATTAATTTGTCTACATTAATAGGAGTTGAGACTATGGCTCATGACACGATAGAGACTATTGTTACAAAATAAATTATTATAAAGTAGTTCCCTGCATATTCGACAACATGGAAAGAGTTGTACGTGAGCAAGATGTGTTATCAAATATTTGTCATTTGACTCTGCCATTATACATTATTATATAAAATCCATATCATCTATATGACAGTTACATATATGTAGTGGATAGAAGCTTTTATTTGATTCTTAGCTGTACAAATTGTATCTGAAAGTATAATCAATAATATAAATACTTCAAAATTTCACTGTTAGAGTTTCTAATAAAATAGCAGTAATAAAGCAGAATTTTTTCAACTTTTACGTGCAAATTGCGTTTATCTCCATTCCAGCCGAAATCGTATTTGTATTTTCAGAAGCAGAAGATATATAATGGCAGTATAATATTTTGATTAATAATTCTAAAAGAAAACTGTGATATCGCTGATATCTGGACGATTAACGTTATGTTCTCACATAAAAAAAACTAAGGATTTATTTTGATATTATTTTACATTCATAAAATTAAATAAAAATATTACATACAACTCGTCATGAAAATTAAATTGTAGATATTTTCATAGATATTATTTTCCAAATTTTCTCACTCAGTTGCATTTATTACAGTAATATATATATATATCTAAAAATATCTCAGTTTTTCTATGCGGATTTATTAACAAATGTAATTAGCGCGTAAGAGACATCATTAGAAACTTTATTTCTGTACACATTTAATTAAAATACTTAATAAACTTTTAAACAAGGAACAAATAAAAAATATAACATCTTTGGATAATTTACAATATGTATATTAAGCCAATATTGCTTACGAACTGTAACAATCTTCGCCGGACTAGAAAATAAAATTATGCATCATTGTTTCTGCTGACCTTTAAAAGGCAGTAGGAAGAGGATGTTTGAGCACATTCCCGGTGGAGTCTTCGGCAACGAGGGTAAGAGTGGTGAGGCAGTGGGGCGGAGGTGGTGGAACTAAAGCCTCCAAAGGCGGTCGTAAGCCAGGAAATTGGCGGGAACCCACAACCATCCCTCCCGACGTCTCTCTAAGCTCTATTACTCGTACTCCGTATCGTGATCTCACCACATTCCTTATGGAGAATAAAATCACAGCTATTAAAAACAGTCATGCTGAAACTTACTTGATTTTATTACTGATATACTATAAGCAGAGTAGTAAATAATTTTATAAGAGATTAGTCGTTAGAAAGTCATTTGACGCTTAATTATTTATATCGTTCTAAAACGAGAGCATATTGTCGATAACAGTCAACTCACCTTTTCCCATCGTATTCTATCTCGTGATGATGCCTATTAGAAAAATTGTCCATTTCGCTATTAAACCAGCGATGGTGCGCGAGTAACGCTGCGCATGATGGACCCCAGAATGTCCGATCAGGCTGTGAAGGAGGTTCCGAGGCGATCAGACTTTTAGAGAGAGATCTATTAAGCTCAGGACTAGCTGGCGCTGATAGTCTTCCGGGTAACTGTCTCGTAGTGGACGACGGCGCGGGTCTAGATGTTTCCGAGAGTAATCTGCCCCTTCGTGGGCTTGATATTACGGCTTCTTGCACAGTTACCGTAACGCTGAGTGGTCGACTGAGGGCGACAGTCGTGTGTTGGGGGTCTCTTCTAATAGGATTACGATTGAAATCGATTCCCGCCGCGCCCACGAAAACCCTGTCGACGTAATCGAATCCTCGACCCATTATTCCCTCTCGTGTGTGGCCGAGATCGAACGTGTGACCAAGCTCGTGTAGAACGGAGCCTAATGTCGTCGCCAAGCAGCCACCGTGCGTGCCACGATAATTACTGTCGTCCATGAGCTGCTCGGTGTCGATGACAGTGGCGTCCAGGAATCTCGATAACACCTGTTAAATTATACGAAAAACTCTATTTTTGAAATACTCTTTTCGGTAACATCTTGTATGAAATAAGAAGCAAAATTTACACGGATCTTTTTTGTCACATCGAATTGTCTTATGGCTCTTGCACACGAGACGTCCTGTGTGCAGGAGCCATTAGTCAGCGATCAACGTTAACCAACCTGAGCCATACACGTAGGCCAGGTGTGAAGACACGCCGAACCGAAGAGCGCCAGGCCACCTCCGCCGAGGGCCGCATGACCCTGCGTTCTCATCAAGGTGTCCTCGTGCGTGCGAGGGCTGGGCGCCCCGCGGTACCTCGTGCACGACAAAAATGCCAGGTATTTGCGATCTTTGGACGCTAAGGGACCGGTCATCAGCTCGCGTGCGATTAACTCCCACAGTTCTCTTTGCTTCATCGCTCGCGCCTGGTCCACGTGAAGCATACTGTGCATCACCAGGCATTCCGGGCCGTCCAGGTCTCTTTCCAGCTGGAAGGTTTTTCTACCATAACCGGCTTCTTGAAGCTTCTCGGCTGTCAAGGTCTGCAAAAGCCTGGCACCGAGCCCTATTCTCGTTGCCGCGCTCTCAGGTGATCGATCCTCGTTGCGTGGACCCTGAAAACGTAGACCGTGACCTATCAGATAACTTCGATGCGACCAAGTCGCGAGATCATAATCGTTTCATGAAATTGAGCAATCAAGAGAGAACAATCGTATTATCATGCCGGAACAACATAGGCAAGACTAACACGGCGACATGGCTATTCATGCAACAGAATGGCGATCGATAATTGGAGAAGTGCACGCTACGTTCCAAGTAGCCTGAATTTATGAGTCACGATCACTTATCTACATTATGTTCATTAAGTATCAATTGTAGCTAATCGAAAGGTTTCCTGACTGCGACGGAGTCTCAGTAATATCGATTAAAATACGATTATTGAAATAATCTGGCGATCTGTGACTTTAAGCGATCATGCAAACTGTAAAAATAATTTCTATCACATTTTACTCGGAGGATTACTATCGCTATAGTTATATACAGCTATAATTTACTCTTGTCGCTACCTGAAAATAACCATCGTGACCCGCGCAGATGACGTAGACCGGTGTCACTCGCAGCCTGGTGGTTCTCGGTTCGTATATCAGGACCAATCTTCTTTTATGCCCGCCCGCCTCGAGTTCTATTTTGTTCGGACCGCGTGCCAGATCCACCAGAACACGGAATTGCCCGGCGATGATCGGCCACTCCGAGGTCACGTTCTTGTGACCCCGAACGGTAATGTAACTGCATAGCGCGGGTGCACGACCCCTTATCAGGGCCAAGCTGTAAGTCAAGGTCTCGCCGTCTACCAAGTTGCGTATCGTGATGCCTTCCGGGTTACCGTTCGTCGTGAAGGTACGATGACGGTGGTGGTTGTTCGCCAATGTCACGTCCGCAAGTACCTTAAATATACAGGCGCAGGTATCTCGTATTTGTACTTCGGCAACTGAGTATTTCTTGTGCACCACTAAGGCGTCGAATATAAACGCAAATGTATGAATTTGCTATTATAATCTTTGAGAAATTTTTGCCGCTTGTTATATTACATTATTACTATTTCTTGAGAAAGACTAACAACTTACTCGCTTCTCTCTCTCTCTCTCTCTCTCTCTCTCTCTCTCTCTCTCTCTCTCTCTCTCTCTCTCTCTCTCTCTCTCTCTCTGACAATTTATGATAATTGAAACTAAATTAAAAATTTTGATTTATAACAAAAATTTGAAGAAATCTCAAACATGTTTCCGTTATATGTATATATGTCGCAGGGATTTCGTGTAATTCGTTTTTTTTTTCCAAAATTTCTAGGGAATCCACAAAAAACCGCGATATTGTGGAATGAATAAAAATTACACAATATCTTACTAGTGATTTTGCAAAATCCTAAGTTCTGTCAGTAAAACTGTGAATTTATATTTATAAATGTATTGTGACTTATATATAAATATAAATATAATTACGTGAATTTATATTTATATAAATTATATTTATATTTAAATTAATAATTTTTATTTATTCCACAGTATCCCAGTTTTTTGTGGATTCCCTAGGAATTTTTGGGGAAAAAAAAGCGAATTACACGAAACCTTGCGACATATACACAATTTAAATTGCAGGAAATTTATTAGTAACATCTTGGGTACAAAATCTGATTGTCCATCTGTGACTATCATCTGTTATTGACTATTGGCGCGGAATGAAATCCATCATCCTAATCTTAATCCGATTAGGTTTCCTGAAGGATACAACGGTAAATACACTTTAAAGGCATCGAAGCTTTATCGACTGCAGTCGACTTTTCTGCCGTAGACACAAAGGCTCGGCTTATTATAGTAAATTTCTGCGTAGGACAAAGATTCCTATTATTGGGTTATACTAGGGTACGAGATGAAACTGCGCGCGATATTTTAATTAATATTCATACCTTATTAATTTCAATGACACTTTAATCAATATCGCGATTTTATAGAATCATACAAAATTAAAAAAACCACAATTTTTAAAGAAATCTCAATTTTATAGAATTATAAAAAAAATTAAAGGAACCATAACTGTGTAAAGCTGTTGTAATCTTTTCTGATATACAAATATATACATTCTTATAAGTATCTCTCTCTACCGCATATGCGTTCATATATATAGGACACAGAATGGAAAATAATCTCAAGTGTATACGAAAGTATCGTACAGTTTGCGATTTGTTTTGTAAGAAAGCTCAAAAGCTTTGTGGCTCAATAAGTTAAGGAACAGTAAGTTGTGCTACTTATTGTTAGTTTCACGTCGCATTCAGAACTCTTTCGAAAGCGGCTTAATCTCCCACGAGTAAAGAAAAACAGATCGATACCGCCAATTCCCGAGCGGACATTCTACAAATACTCGAATACGAAATGCGCGGGGTTTCATTTCCTGGTTTTAATTACTACGGAATAGAATTACTAATACGGAATAGGACTGGTCGTGCAAACACGAGTGTGATCTGTATATTTCATTAAATGATCAATATGTCCGCACGAGCAGATGCATATTGATGATCTTTAGACCGAATATATCACATAGTGCTTTCAAAATTACGAATGTTCTGAACGCAATTTCACATGAGCCATTTCTTTTCCTTCTAAATCGAGAATATTTAATTGTAAAAAAGATGATTCAAGTATCATAATACATTATTACAGGATTTTTAAGATCACTGAGACAGAGAACGATCAAATCACAAAAAAATCTAAAGTGACAGATTCAATATAGCGAATGCAAAACATTTCTTCAAATTTTAATGAAAATTTACTATTGGGATTATCAGAATTGTAAAATGTAAATCAATTTATAAAACAATATAATAGAAAATATAATAAAATAATAGAAAGTCATAAAGTCATATGATAGAATATGACGAAACGATGTATATTAATACGAATGACGTATCCAAATTACAGCACTGTTATGTTTCTTTGAGAAACATAATAATTAATAATAATAATAATAATAATAAAAACATTATAATTTGTTTCTTTGAGAAACGTAACAGTGCTATAATTTGGATAAGAAACATAAGAAACTCGCGAGTTTCATTTATACCTTATATAACACGGTATGTTTTCCGAAATGTATATCATCAAAAATGTAATTTAAGTAATAGTCGCGGGAAGATAATGCTGCGCAAAAACCTTTTATCATTAGTATGAGAACTTTTGGATCTACTATTACGCAAATAATTTCTTGTATTTCACGATAGTATTAACATTTCATATATTTTAGTTAAAATTTATGCAATTTTCTTTTGAATGAATCCTATTTGATCTTGATAACAATATTTATAAAAAAATATAACTTTTAAACATATATATGTTACTAGACGCGAAAAAATTAATTACAAAAATCGTGATACGTCGCACCATTTGTTATAGTTTTATAACGACTTAGGTCCATTTCTATTAATGCGGATTAACTTTAATCTCGGTTTATCTTACTTTATGTCTCTCCAGTTCTAACAATTAGAAAAAAGATAAAAAGTAAGTTAAACCGAGATTAAAGTTAATCTACATTGGTAGAAATTGGCCATTAGAAAGACCCGTTCTTCCCTGACATTTCGAATTCTCAGATTGAATGCGACGCAATTAGAAATTAGAGCAACTAGGTGGACTAATATCGACGCGAATTAACTTTTCAAAGCGTTACGCAACGCGTTGGAAGTAAGATTTCAGTCGCAATACAAACGTGTCCAACGGGACACAAATAAAAATAAAAATAAAAAAAAGCACAAACATCAGATGACGTTAAAACTTTGAGGATATCAGCGCAAGGGGCCTTCCCGTCACGTGCTGCGATCATGCGGTAAATTTCGTAACCGTGAGACTAAACCGCACACCGACGCGACCGGACCGGACCCGATCCCTCGTCCTTCCTGTCATTATATTAAAGCGCGTCGCATTAAGTGCAGGGCGGATACCGCATTTTCTGCGTCTCGCGTCTCCTCTATTGCTCGCCGACCGCCGTTCGATTTAACTCCGCCGACTGCAGCCGCCCAGTTTGTGCCAGTTGCCTTCGCCCGAAGGCGATTTCCGTTACACGCGGCTAACCAGTTGCAAGTAAAACAGATGACAGAACAGCAGACGACGTGTCGCAGCTGCGGCACGTCTGGTTGCGGTCACGCACCTCCGTCAACGCACCGAAAACCCGCGCGCGCGAGATATCCCGCGAGGAGAGAATATGATGCAGCACGCGCCCGAGATCCGATCCGAGTCTCTCTTGTCCGAGAACCCCCATGTCATTTCTTTTCTTTTTTGTTAAGGGACTTTCTTACGGCCATACAATTTCTTTCCGGTCCGAGCAACAACCCCAACCTTAATTCTTGGAAGAGATCTCTTACTGTGCGCGCGGCCGTTTTGGGTAATACGAGATATAACAAGGAGTAAGGTAGCAGGTACGTAAGGCGAGACACTCCGGGTTCCGTCGATCGACTTACCATTCTGTTGACGGGGAGACGAGATGGAGGAACGACGCTGCCGACAAACCCGTGTGAACCCGTACTCCGCCGGCTCCTGAGTCAGACATGCGGAGATAGAAACTGGCGCCGAGAAGGCCATGGCGAGTGGCGGGTTGCAGTACTATACGGCGCCGTCGCAGCGGCGCATGCAGACGTCGACGTCGCCCGCACTCGCACCCGCGTCCTCGCGCGTCCGTCACGTCCGCCCCCGTCTCCCTCGACCCCCTCCCCCCTTATTCTCTCTCTCTCTCTCTCTTCCTCTCTCTCTCTTTCTCTTGGGTGCTGCCGGGAGTGCCGGGTGGTCCTCCCTCGAGCGGCATGTTCGCGCTAAACCGTCTATCCACCCCCGGGCACCCCCGTCGTTGGCATACTGCGTCACCACCGATGTACATACATATGCCGCGTGTGCGACGGCAAAATGCGACGCGAGCTGCGAACTACTTATAGGCTTGCGAGATGCACTGCCGACTCTGCGCTTCCTTTTATTTACTACGGAAACAAACAAAGAAACAAACAAGCGAACCCTTATTCGGCAGTTTTGCGATCAAATATCCGCCTCGTTGCTCTATTGTTGTTTGTTTAACTCTCTAATATCAAAAGCGTAGTCTCGCGATTTTTCCCTGACGCCAGATTCGCGTCAGAGATTCGACAGAATTCTATTCGTTTTATTATTCATTTAATTAGGACAGAACCGTACATTTTCACATATTCATGTATTCTAATGCACGAATATTCTGTCTTGAATTCTCACACGAATAGTAAATCTAAAATTCTAGCTCTGGCTTTGTTTTATATTTTCTGGATTATGGTTATTATTTGTAGTTTTTTCTCTTTCTTTCAATCTCGAGAATAATCAGAAATACGTGCCCCGCGAGCAGAGTGGCTCATCTTTTATACGGATTCAGGAATAACATGTCCACGAAAATCCACCAAGATAAATCGCAGCTTACGATTTACGGTGGTGGAAGTGTTCTTGACGGCGAGTCACATGTTGATCGCCACTTTTATAAATTGCACAGATGGTTATACGCAAGAGTATCGTTTTTTTTTCTATCACAATGAAAATCCCCACACGCTCGAATTACCTTCCGGTTGTCGCACGCGAACGAAGCTAACGCGTTTTACGACAATAAATGAGTAATATGAGTGCTTTCGATGAAGACGAGGATGTTTACGGTCTGGGAAAGATTGAAAAGGCGACCACGCGTATATTTGCGTATCTGCCTAGAGGGAATTGATTCTTGTTAAAACATTCTTGTCGTTAAGTTCTTCGACTATTATGATTTATGACTTGTCTGTTCCTTGATAAACCGATCAGATTACCAGTGAAAATTCACGAAACTTTCTCACGGCATTTTATTTTGTTATTAAAATATTAAATATTTAGTTCATTTTTAATAATAAAATCAATAATATATTTAAATATATAAAATATTTCATATATTTTATTATATATTATATTAAAATGATTTTTTTGATTATCGTTTATATAAAATATAATGTAGATGATATTTTGATGTTCAATCTTCCTCTTTTCGTACATACATTTTAAATTAAAGTAGATAAGCTATGATATTTTTACACGTTTAATGTTGAAGTGTATTAATAAAGACTGTTAAAATGTAACTATTGATATACTTGTGATTTTAAGATTATTCAAGAACATGTAATTTATATTGATATATGAGACTGATATATATCGACAGAATTATTTCAACATTATACAGTTTAATTACAGTTTATCTTTAACATTACAGTTGACCAACCAACCGAAACGCAATTAATTAACTTTCCCCTTTAAGTTTCCCATTAAGTTCATGCTACAGCAGGCGTTGTGCCAAAATTTCTGACACGCTTTCAAGTCCCCGAAGTTGAGCGCGCTAATTTCATTCGTTAGTGGCTTGCGTTGCTTCCAAACGGATTAATTAACGGAGTAATGAGTCTTCGGGGAGTAATAAGCGCGAAGTATCATTCAACGAGCAGAATTAGCGCGTAGGACGGGCGAGAACCAGCCCATTTGCGAGTCCTCGTCACAGTGATCTCCACTTCTCGACATGGCCGAAAAGATCGATAGACGTGCATCCACTTGGGCGAGTGTTCGCGTATTCGTCCAGCCGGTGAATTACGCTTGAAAGGGGAAACTCTTCGTAGACTCCCGACAGGAATCCGATTTAGACCGTTGAACTTCAAGGAAGAATTTCTGCCCGCCGTCAGCGCTTTGGATCGCACGTGCCATGGCGTTAGATACACCCGAGATAGTTCATACACGCAAACCGAATCGCCCGATGTAAGTCAAATGCGGTTGAAATTGCGCCGCGCTTTAAAGTCGCTTCGGACAAATCAAAGCAAAATTCCGAAATTCTCCGGGGTAGGAACGCGATCGAGTTATTTGCATAAATGTATCCAACGATTCGCGAAACGTGTAGGTGCTATCTCGCGGGCATCGAGAGGGTAATCGTCGTTCGTGGCAAACGAAACACGAGAAATCGTTTCGTATAACAGAGCCTCTCTTCGTTCTCTCCGCGTTTCTGACGATCGTGCAAACTCCTGCAATCGCGATGCGATTGCGATTGTATAAAGTTATATTTCCTCCCGATTAAAAGTGTTGATACTTGATACCTCTTCTTATTTCCGCTCCCCCAACATCGAAAGTGTGTTTAAACAGATATTTGCATCGCATATCTACAATTTTAACTTATAACAGGTGCATGACCCAGCTTACGATGTAATTTTTCTTAATCGCTCGCAGATTGAGACGCATTTTTAGTTCAGCCAAAAGTTCGGCATCGATCGAGATGCATTTTTAATGGCAGCGTCCGAGTTTCCAGCATTAAAGAGAGTACCTTCATACAAAATTCAGTTAAAAATTCGAAAGTTGACGATACTTTACTTGAACGTGATATTGAACGTGATACAAGACGACATCCTGAATAATTACAAAGTTTCAGCAGTTCTTGGTGTTAATGAGAAATCTTTCGGTGTCAACGTTGCAAACTAGGAATGTCTGAGCTGTCTGAGATTGAAGATGCCTCCGAGTCAAGCATGTCAAGGTCGTGCCCGTTCTGAGTATGCGGCAGGTGCCACATGGCACGACTTGCACGCATTTGCATCCGATCGTCGACTCGGTCGTGAGGAGAGACGACGTAGGGCGGCTTCGAGGTCGGGCTCGGAATAAATTCGGTAATTTCCACGTTACGTTGTACCGTTCGTTTTGACGCAATGTTGCGCAATAAATCCATATCTATTCGGAACTTTGGTAAATACAGTTAAACGGCAGGAAAGGTTCCTTAAAGGTCTTCTTAAAATGTACGATGTGACTTTATTTCCAAACGTAATACCATGAATAGTAACACCTTTCTGTTTGACTTTCGTTAAGCTTGTTTATTGAATTCTGAAAGATCGATTTCAATTCGGATTTATGTCCATAACAAAATTAGCTATTTCAATTACGGAGCTACGTCAGTCAGAACACAAAATTTTATGAAAGCTGTTAAAAGATTTTTTGCGAGCGCTCCTTTAATTTGGAACATGCAAAGGGCAAAACGCGCACTATTGATTTTATATCTTCAACATTTTTCCTGAGTCTCAAAGAAAAAAAGATAGAAATCCAAAATGTAAATTCAGATTCATGATGTTGATTGTAGAACTTAATTTTACCCCCTAAAAATTGTAATATTTAAATTAATGCATCGCAAGCTGCGTATTGATCTGAAAGTTCGACGATAGCATAAGGCCATTACTTGTAGTGCCGGCCGTTCAATAAAAGTGCTCTACTACCTGCATAAAATGGAAATATGGTTATACGAAAATCATGGCAATATTATATTTTATTTCCTTTTATAGGATGACGCAGCAGAATTTTTTTCAAGTGCACGATGCTACCATTAATCTCAAAATATGGAGATTCCTCCGTATATTATTTCCTATGACGCATCTCCGTACCTTTCGCATTGCTATGAGTCGCTCGAACGGAAGAGCTCGATCCTATATCCTAGATAATCCTTGAGATAAATTGCTTTCGGTTTGGTACTGTAAAGAAATGTATGGCATATAAGATATCCTATCAATCAAATACAACCGGACGACGATAATACAAAAGAAACCGCGATAAATTCTAAGAGAATTGTTAGTGGTATGTAAAATTAATATTAATTTCTTACAAGTTTTAATGTTCTTACAAATATATAGAACATTCTTTAACGAATATTGCTGAAATTTATTGAAGCATTGAAGAAACACTAGTATGCTAGCACTAGTAAACTTTGTGTTTTGTAGTCAGTCTTCTATCTTATAGATTCTTTATCTTATAGGTTTTTTATTTCAATAATCTTCACAATAAAGACAATTTTAAACTTATAAATGCTCCCGCAAAGGTCGGTGAATTTTTTATTTCTTACAGATAATGATATTTCTAATTAAAGCCAATAAATAATTCTTCCCTAACAGTTCTTCTTAAAAAATTCATATTCTTCATCATGATATTTTATCGGTTATTTTTCTCAAGTCTTGGTATCTTTCTTCGCATCTTTCTTCCCATACTTGCCCCGGGAGAAAAGTAGATGCGGTCGCGGAAGATGCGAAGAGATCCGCGGCAGCTTCGTTTTTCCGTGGCGCATTAGAGACCGTCGCGTCGTCGCAAGGAGAGAAGGAAGACACGTCTCGCGGCTGCGGGGGCTATTATCGCGATCGCGGAGATAGTAGGCCAACTTTCGAGATGACAGTTTTATTCTCCGTGCATGGCGGACTTTGCAAAAGCGAGCCGGCCGGCGCAGCGAACCTCCCGGAGCGTCGTACGGAGCGCTGCGGGGGGGAAAGGAAAGAAATCCTCGAACACGTTTTCGCTACTTTCCGAGCACGATATCGTGAGAATTCATGGTGAAAAGTGGGCCCCGTGGATCGCGGCGATCCGCGCGAGGATAAAAGTTGAGAAACCGAGGGAAATCCCCGCGACGCGCGCGACCTAGGACGAAAAATCGGCGCGCGCGCTCGTTCAGATAAACCGCCGAGAGGAAGAGAGAGAAAAGAGTGAAGAGAGAAAGGGGATAAGAAACACGTGAAAAAGATCTCCGTCGAAGATTCACGACGTGCTCGTGATCGTTTTGACGAGGCACGCACAAGTGGATTTTATCTTGAGAACAATTCTGTTTTGTATCGCTTGGAGTTTTCCAATTAACTTTTACTCACTTTATCTCAAGAAACCAAGTTTATTAAAAATATATATATAAAATAAAATAATCTATACGCGATATTTGTCCGTTTGCCGACACAATGATCGAAAGAATCTTCTTGTAGTCCAACGCTTGTGATACCAAAAGAATTAATCTTTCCTTAATTCACATGTTTTCCCTTTTAGGGCGCAAAAATGGAAAGAAAGGCAAGGAACTATTAAAAGGGAAAGATAAAAGGCAAAGGCAATCCCTTGCCTTTTTTCTTTCCACTTTTGCGCCCGATTTCTATCTGTACTTCCACACGACTCCCCGTCATGATTCTTCGCTCCTAAATCCTCTTTGAATTTTGTTCGTCATATTTTCCACAAGTATCGCTTACAGCCATAGAGTCTATGCTTACATCCTTTGTTTAATTTGCTCCGCGTTAACATCAATTATCGATTTCTTACCTTATCAACCATTTAGGAAGTATCTTTCTCTAATGAATGTAATGCTTATACGGTAGTTTTTTGAAACGCTTACAGTTTATATTGCAAACGATTAAATTCAATTAACAAATTTCTTTTATACTATTGTTTTTAGGCAAGAGAATTTGCCACGTGTGAAATTTCAGTCAATTCAATTATTAGTTTATATTTTACATACTGAGCGCATGTTATTACATTCTAAAATTCTTATTTTCTGTGTTCCTCAGATTTCGATTATATGATTAATGGTTAAAAATATCTCTAGACACACTTCTGCATTGGCTTGATATTTGCTCGTTTCTGTAAGAATCAGCGTTGCAAAAAAGTAGACAATTTTGTAGAAACTTCAAAATTACCCTCTTTCTTTTGTATCTCTATATTACTAAATTGATAGACAAAATAACGAATGTCTTTGAAGAAGAGTCTGGTAGGATCGTGATGCATAATTTAAAGATATAATTTTTAAATTTATTGCCACATATAAGCGTCAAATATAAAAGTCACTTGGTTTGACTGCCAACATTTCTTTGATTTGTAATGCCATTCTGACAAATATTAATTAATATTGAATGGCTTCCTGTTTCTTCCTAAAATCTGTGTTGGAAAGATAAATCAACTGTTAGAGTGTCAATCAATATTAGTGGAAACCTTTATTATACTTATTCTCCGTTTCGATAACTTTGAAAGCAGTCAAATTCGGTCGATTTTCCCGATTAATCTACGGGTGGTAATCCAATCTTATATTTAAGATCGTCTTAAGTCTGGTCAAATTCTTGACCAAAGTCTATAGAAATCTGGTCATTCTTAAAACTTCATCCAGCCAATGAAATGACCGTATGGCCCCTCGAGACACTATTTAAGACGATTTTAAATATACGAACGGATTATGAATATCGGATTATGAATAACGGCCATTCAGAATTTGACTATGTGAATACCGGCCTACGATCGCATGAATCTCCCCGGGGACACTATTATTTTTCTACGTCGCCGATGCGTCGTTCGGCGAGATCACACTCGGCGATTTACGGCAAACGGCCAGAGTGGTCCTCTCCGTTAGAGAGTCCGTGAACCCGGCCAGTTTTACGGCGCACAAGCGCGGGTAGCGCTTGTCGTGTCGAGATCAAGCACGATCCTCTCAGTCGCGGGGTTAGCGACCGTGAAAGTACTCCCTTGCAGAAGTGGGACGGCCATTTTTCAAAATCGTTGCGACGATTGCGTGCGCCCACAACCGACACACTTCGCGGCGGGTCGTTGCACCGGAGGTCGGTTTCCTCGTTCTTCTCACCTTCGGCCGTCCTCGGCGCGCCAACCGTGAAAGAAAGTGCAATTCCCTAATAAGTGCGCCGGTTAACGCGTCGCGCTAGTTAGCTCCTACCGATCTTCCTTTCGATTCCACCGCTTTTCTCTCTGCCATCATCTCGCGGACTCTCGAGATGACGCTTTTGCCAATCATTCAGGGTAACGCGACTCTTTCGAGTTTTCGCTGAATTGCGAATCGAACAAAAATCTATTTGGCATTTTGTCAAATTAATTGACCTTTATATCTGACGTTATAATGGCAGTAATTTTAAAAAATTATTTTTAAATTGTGCATTACATTCCTACCAAACTCTCCTTTAAAGACATTTATCATTTTGCCTATTAATTTAGTAACACATAGAGATACAAAAGAAAAGATAGTTTTAAAGTATCCAAAAAATTGTCCACTTTTTGTTACACTCATTCTTACAGAACGAGCAGACGCTAATGACACTTGAGATGTGTTCCTGAAAAAATCACAGTGTCAAGAAGGAGAAACAGGAAATCGTTAGAGAATCTCGAAACTTAAATCCTCTTAAAGAGGATGCTTGAATGAGTAGTGACTTAATTAATTCGTTAATTTAAAATCATCGCAGATACAACGTATACTTCTTGCTCTTTATTGGATATCCAAGTTTCAACAGTAGGTACGTTAAACGGTAAATCGCTCGGTGTAAACCTAATCAACGTTCCGTGCAATATGGAGAAACTCAACGGCCGATCGGACCCGAATTCATCATATCGCAACAAATTACTGGAACTTTTATTGGAAAGTCCGTTGAACATCTGGGATAGTACTCTCGCCCGGTCTCTCTCGCGTGCCCGTTGCGCCTCTCTCGCATCGATCTCGCGGCGCGGCGCGGGTCGGCGCGTCCGCAAAAGGAAAACGAATTCTTCCGTCGGTGGAAGCGCCGTTCGTCCGTCCGGTGTCGTTCTTCCGACCGGCCGCAGCTCTCTCGCCGCGAGGGAATTACCCGTCGAGATTTTTCTCGCGCGCAGCTCTCGCACTCTCTCGGCTCCGCATCCATTTTTCCACTCTCTCGTCCATGTCGCGCGGCGACTCCCGGCGCGGCGGATCCGCGGCCGCGCCGTCTGCCCGATCTAACGACCCGTTCTCTCGTCTATCAGCGGGGGCCCGGGGCTCGCGGCGCGGCGTAAGTCGGCCAGTTATAAATAAAAGTATAGCTTTGTTGTCAGCACAGGCGTGCTCCACTTGCGGCACTTTCATAACAGAACGAGGGGGAGAGCCGGGAGAGCCGAGCGAGAGGCGACCGCGGAAGAAGGGAGAAGAAGAGTGATGCTTTCCACCGTCCAGAATCGGGAAGAGCGTCCTGCCACTCGTAACGGCGCGCCGCGGCGGCGCGGTCTCCTCTTCGATCTTGAGCACAGCAAGAAGCGAACGACTTTTCTTGCTGGAAACCAGGTCGAGTCGGACGGATCGTCGTGCAGCGTGCACCAGGCACGTCGTTCTTCTCTCTTTCTCTCTTTCGGTTGATTTATGTGCCAATCTATTTACTATCACTGACATCCTGCAACGTGCTGTCAGCGTCGTGCCGATAGATACGCGAAGTTAATAAGAATGATATCAGGGAACCGACAAAGCGGTGAATTTTAAGAATACAACTTGCGGTGTATTCCTACTTAGATTGCATTTAAAATTGATGCATTCTCTTTAGTAAAAAGAGAAGTAGAATATCATAATTTTTGCCGACTGAAATCAAAACACTTATAAATGTAGATTGGTCTGACCTTGATTTAATTTACAAAGTAATAATCCGAAATTAAATAATAACACGATTAATTTTCTCATCTTCTCAAAAATGTTCATTTAATTATCTTTACCTCTGTTATTTCATTTATCTGAAAAAAGCCCCGTGTATTATTGAGATCGAAATATCGGATGTTCTTTATTTCAAAGTGGCTGTCTATAATAAAAGTTTTTTTCGGTAGGAAAATGTAAATAGTACGGAACGAATTCAGTTACTGAGCGGTAGGGAAAGCGGTGGCCGGAAGGGGCGAAGGAGAAAAGCGCGATGGTGGAAAATGGAGGCGCGCACCGCGTTGTTTTGTCCCGAGCACGAAACGAAAGAGAGTGAGAACACGAGCGCGAAGCAGGAGAGTGAACGACGCTGGAGAGAGAGTAGGCCAATGCCAGTGTCAGCGGCTCGGCTAGCCAGCCCCTCTCGGTCGGGCAAACTTGATCGTGAAAACAGAAAAACAACGAGCTGCGCCGATTACGTTCTCGCGAGATTTATTTATAGGTCCCCTCCCTCGGTGCCGATCGCGCGCGGATTTTCGATCGATATACGGGACGGAAACTGATCGGGTCGGCGACGGTCCAACGATTGCGAGACACGCGAGATTTGGATAATATCGGAGTATGTTGAATTTCGAGCGATTTCAGCTGATCGAGACGTTAAATCTCGCCGAGTCTTCCGGCCTGTGAAACTCGTCCGCGAATCTGCAGTCGGAGCATCTCGGCTGCGGAGAGATCGCTGATTTTTTTCTTTCTCAAGAAAGTGATATTTTCCTAACGCTGCAGGTTCTCTAGATCTCTTTGTCTCAGAACGCTTTTTCGGTCGGCGACGTTTTCCACCTATCGAACCGTGCAGGTATATCCTTTGCCTGGCCGAAGCCGGCCAGCTGTGCAATTTTAATTCTCATCGCCCGCGTCGTGTTTAATGAGGAGAGGAATGACAGCTCAATGCTTCCATCGAGAAGGATTATGTGGATCATTGCCACGTATTGCTGATAAATATGCAACATTGGAAATAGGATGATGTCGATAATCGATGCGCAGCAGCGCTCGCACTCGCCGTCTGTCATGCGTATCAAGACACAATACGGAGATTTTGGATGAAACGCGTATGAGAGTTAGCGAGTGATGAGTCTAAAATTCTTGCATAAATTTTTAGTTTTATTTATTCTGCCAGCGCACTTCGTTTTCAATTGAGATTAAAAATACGAGAGGAGCCAGATGTCGCAATCCCATGCAATTTTTCCCTTACGCGATTATAACAGTTTCGCTTCAATTGTGATATGCAAATTTTCAAATAAAAATGAAAGATAATTTCTATATTTATAGATACGTCTGTGTTAAAACTCTAGTTTTAGAGGGAATAAGTGTTACGATTAAAAAAGACATCCGACACGATACATCCGAATAGTTAAGCTACTCGCGTAGCTGCGAGGAATGAGAAACGCTCTTCGTCGCGACAATCTCATTTAATATGTCAGGTGGATATAAAGTTGTCACTACTAACCTAGACACGCATACACATACGTACACGTCGCAGCTCGTCTATCTAGTTCATTGTCAGGAGTCCGCGGTTAGCGGGATGCAGAGTTAAATCTGCGCGTGTCTTCGCGAGACGAATCTGCAGACCGCGAGATACGCGTCGTAACACTATATATCGATTATTACTATTATTATTCTGCCTCGTAGGAGAGGATGGGAAATAGGTGTGGCGGACACTTGCGGAAATTGCGTTGTAAAAAAGCACACACTAATGAGTGCTGGAAGTAGGGCAAGGGAGATCGCGTGAGACGAGACGCACTCTTGATTTCTCCGGAAAAGCCGAAGTGTCCGCGAGATTGGAAAAAGCGTGAAAAGAAAAGCCACGAGTGGACGACGGTACGGGCACTGAAAAAAAAATATTTAGATCCAAGAAAATATTTATTCAGATAGTACCAATGGCTTCATATAATCACATATTTATTTAGAATTAGATATTTTTACTTAATTTAAAGTCATTTATCACTTTTAGAGTCACATAGTCATTTTACTTACAACGTTAGAGTCACATGATCATTTACAGGTATGTATGAAATGTGAAATTAAAAAATAAATTTGAATAACATATATATATATATATATATATATATATATATATATATAATATTTATATTTATATTTATACTTATAAATAATTTCGAAATTTTCACGCGGGTCGAATCCAGCCTGCGGGCCGTTAAATCACCCCTACAGCTACGCTGCAGGCCCACGGCCATTTCGAGTTTGAAGTTGATCACGTACCCTATCTAGGTCCTAGTAGTAGGGCAGACGAAACCGCGAAAAGTGTGGATGGGGGAGGGGAGGAGAGCTAGAGGATTGGGTCAAGGGATTTTAACAAGGTTTGGAAAGGGGAAAGATGGCAGCGAATGGAGACAGTAATGGAGTAGGCAGTGCGTGAGAAATTCAAAAATTTGGGTCCAAGAAACACTTTTCAAAAGAACCACAAAAATCGTCGTATTAGTCCCGGTTTAATGTAATAGGTTTAAAGTAATAGGTGTGTTAAACCTTAACAACTGACTAATCACAGTCATTTATTTCCTTACATTCGACTGTGATCGGTCAATTTCTTACGGCTTAAGATTTGAACATTAAAAATGGTGAGATATGGTTGTCAGCAGGATAAAGAAAATATAAAGCAAATATATATGTAGGCGAAACCGTAGGCAATGGATAAATTGTGAAAATTCAAAAATTCTTGTGACGAGGGGGAGGAGCGAAGACACGTGAGAATACGATTAATGTTATAATCAGAGGCTGAGAGACTATGTATTGCAACACGACGGAGTTTATTTGGAAATAATTTTGGCATTGAATAACGACACGCTGACATGATGAAGAAACATATCATTCAGAGGACTGTAAACGATGGATTACAAGAATGTACAAATTGAAGGATATCTAGATAAAGAGTTGAATGAACTCTATGAGAGAGAAATGAAACAAATTCGATTATTATCAATTTTTTAAATTATATATTTCAAATAAAAATACACTACCAGCGAAAATTAAATACTTTCGCAGTCGAAAAATAGGCCACTTTCAAATGAATGTAACTTCGGTAAAAGTGATTAAAGTGCGACGGTTTAAGAAGCATTTTACAGTATCTATGTCAAGTATCTACTCTTCAGATAAGAGCTTTGGATAATTTACTGATTTTACTGATTTTTTTACACGGGAATTCAAATAGAGATTCGTTACACGTAATTTTAGGCTAAATTTTGCAAACATCTGTGCCATTTTTAAGCGTACACAAATTCGGTTTACGGTATTTGAAAGAATGAATCTTTATCTTTAATTTGCATACTTGCTGATTGTTGCGCGATTGTTTTTCACCGAGTTATTTGTTGTTGAAGCGAAAACCATCATCTAATTTTCGATTGCTCTTTGTTCAAAATTTCTATTAAAGTTGCAAGTTTCCTTTTTAAAACGTACCTGAGCTTTTGTGGTTAGGTTATTGACCTGTATGACAATAAGGCCTAAAATTCCTGTGCCTTATTCACCTGTCTAACAATAAGACATAGAAATTCTAGGAATTTTAGGAATTTACTTTCCATTGTACATAAATACTTCATAATTCTGAATAAATTAAAGTAATATTTGCATGTTTTATCTGAACACATGTAAACCCTAACAAATTAAACTGTACTTTTATTTTTTACTTATGTTTTTTTTAGTTTCCAAAATTCTTCAAAAATTTATAGCTAATGGCACCAGTATTATCAAATATATATAACATAAAAGTCTAGACTGTTTTATTGCAATATGTTACACATATTTTTGGTTCAAGTTTACAAATTCTTAAATTAAATTGAAAGTGTTAGATTGAAGCGATATCTTTTCACGTCGTATAGTTACGTATAAATCTATGGATCTCCAAAATCAACATCCCCGTCTTCTTCCTTAATATACTCATTCCCATGTTACTTTTAGAAAGCGCTTAATTATTTAATATAATTGCGAAGACGACGCTAATCCAAGGGACACGCAACTCATGCCAAAAATAAATTTTTTTACAGATTTTGCCAGAGAAAAAACCTGTTTCGCGGCATGTGAGATTGCGCAACGTATGCGACTAGTGCGAAAGCGTGCCCAACATAACTGGCAATTATGCGTGAGAGCGTGTCGCAGCATAATTACACATAATCATGTATCAAAATAATTTGGTGATAAAAAAAACTCTTGTCATCCATTTCTCTGCTAGAGGAGACTCGCATGATAAATTTCGTACCCCAACTTTTCGATCGCGAGCTTAGGTAGACGACGACATATAAAATGTCAGAAGAACGCCGAAGATAGTAAAATGTAGATAACGGGAGAAAGTGTCTTCCCGAATTTGAAATTTCGAATCTTGGTATTTTAACTTTTAAATGGGAAGCGCTATTTTAAGCCCGATATTCAAATTGCTTGCGGCAATTGAATTTTTAATTGGAAAGACATGAGCACAAAACGATAGAGCAAAAACCCTAAATTATTCTGTTACGGAGTAGAAACCGAATTTCGTCGTCGCTTCGCAGGTATGTCGATCTACCGACCAATCCACATACGATAACGATCTGTTACACTAAGTAGCCATTTCGAATTCGCTTTCTATATAACCAATACTAATGTTACTTTCGGGCCACATTGAAGTATACTAAAGAAAAAAAAAACCCGTTTAGACTGTCGACGCGAATCGATAACCGGGATTTTAGGGAGAGTTGGAATAGAATCGTTTCGTGAGTCTACAGTTTTGTAATTCTGACGAGATGAATTACATTTCACTTTATTCCGTTTCTTCAATTCGCAGTCTCGAATCTTCACTTTTAAGTTATTTAGTAAAGAAAGTTTGTGTCAATTGTCTATAATTGTTTAAGTTGTACATTGAACGCGCTTAAGGCTTTTATCTTATTATATTTCTTATTATATTTCTTATTATATTTTTGCATCTCATTTTTTTAAACAAGTTCATCGGAGGTAGAGAATCAACAATGGAGTAAATAATTTCAAAAATAGCCTTTGTATTTTATTACGTGGCGCCAATCTGAATTAACTGATTTTTAAAGTTCATGCCACATTTAAATTAAAATTAAAATTGATTTTTTTTCTCTACCTCGAGTCGCGCAACGAAGACAAGAACCGCGGCGAGCGATGCCGGTGACACACGTCGAGTCAAACGGAGAATTTCGAGTCACGTCGGCGTCGATAGGCCAAACAGTTCGTGTTTCACTTTCGGCGCTTGAAGAATTAAATTCTTCGGACGAATCGAGCCCGTACGCGCGCGACGCACTCGCGCCGTGTCAAGGACAACGCGTCTATTCCCGCGTGCTTTTCTGAGAGGCACGAAAATCGCCCCGTCTTTTCATCGGCGAGGCGTTGTGCAAGCTGATGTCAAGCGGATGGTCCTGATAAAAGATGTATATTCGATTATTGTGTGCTGATGCGCATGGTGATCCAGATTTTTCGGGACCTTATAAGATTCATGTATACGGTGCGATTTAGTGTCTGTATAACAATCAATGCGTCTATATAATGTCCATTTTTACCAATGCAGTTTAATTACAATCTTGGTTTCATTTACTTTTCATTTTTTTTCTAGTTCTAAGAGTTGGAAAAAGGTAAGCTGAACCGAGATTAAAGTTGCAAAATCTACATATGTAGAAATGGACATTAGTCTTTCAAAGGCAAAGAAGCAGGTAGACATTTTCGAGATTTACACTGAGAAAAAAATTTGTTAATCCCAAGAAATATTTAGTCCGATACGTTCAACTAAACATTTTAGTTAGTTAACTATATAAACATTAGTTGAATTAATTAATTCTTGATTAAAGAAACTAAATAAATTGTTGAAACAACTAATGTTTAGTTAACTAACTAAAATGTTTAGTTGAACGTATCGGACTAAATATTTCTTGGGATTAACAATTTTTTTTCTCACAATCAGTGTAGAATTGAAAACCGACAATAGTTCTACAATTCTAAATCTCGAAATTTTGACGTTTTTGTAACAATGCGTAACAATTAGAAAAGAGTTATGGATATCTGTCAGCGCGAATTTTTAGTCGCTCCCGAGTACCCTCGGGAATACAAGTCAATCGCCCAATAAACTGAAATTTCTTCTTTTCTTTTGAGGACTACTATTGAAAAAATGGTGCTACCGTGATTTATTAACGGGACAACAAATAATTCACCACAATGCAGACCACGAACTTTTTACATTAGCCGGCTCGCACTTCGCCGAATGAGCGTCACGTATTAGCGAGATTTAATGCGGCTGCTCATCGCGAGGAATTAGGCCGAGAGGACCTGTCGCCGGTGTCCTTGACATGCTGAAAGTGAGTCCGGTCCCGCGCGTACTGACTTTAAGGACTTACGCAATCGGTCGTAGGTGTAGAGCACGCCGTTCGGCGCCAAAAACCACATGCCGACGGCGGAACGGTATAATGTTACTATACTGTCGGACGCGCGACTGCGGATTATGCAAATTCGCGAACTGTATCTCTCGTAACGTGCCGCGGCTTCTACCGTAACTGAAGCTTTGAACTTGGAATCACCTTGGTACAGACCAAAGAATGCTGCAAACGATGCTTTGACACCTCTCTGGTACACATAGGACATTCGGGATTGGGCAGCCGATAAAAGTCCGACATAACCGCCATAATCCTTCCTCGGAAAGGGTTATACCCTCGTTATAACCTTGTCACGTAAAAACTAATAATTAAATTAGATCCTAGTACGAATTTTGTTTAAATATATTTTTTTTCATGTCTCGAAGGTGTTTTTTATAATTCATATTGTTTCACAAAATCGATTCTATCTTCGTTTTCTCCATAAACTCCAAATTCTATTCCAATATCACTGCTGATACTCGCTATCATGGCTATCTATTCTTTCTTTTATATCATCATCAGCATCATCATTATCCAGCTATCCTAGTCCACTGCTGAACATAAGCCTCCCGTAGTATTTTCCAATTTGTTTTGCATTGCGCCGCCTGCATCCAATTTCCAGCGACATGTTTGATGTCGTCGGTCCATCTTGTCGGCGGACGCCCTCTGCTTCGATAGACATTGTCCCTGGGCCTCCACTCAAGAATCCTCTTCGTCCATCGCTATGTGTCCAGCCCAATTCCATTTTAAGAAAGTGATTCTTTTGATGGCGTCTGCTATGCCCGTTCTTCGGCGTATAGTGTTGAATTTGCCGAAGGCCGCTTATGCCAAACCGATTCGCCTGTATATCTCACACGTTTGGTTATCCCTGGCTAATCGTATCTCTTTTATATCATTCTATCAAATTCCCCTCCGCTTTTTCCTATACTGCTGTTAGGTGTTTTAATTCGTTATATTTATACATAAAATCTTTTTTCTCTTTCGCTCCGTAGCTGCACGTTTTATTGAATTTCATAATTTGTATAACTAGTTAGTGTCTATATGTACTTCCTGCGAGATCTGTCTATTTGAATTCTTTCTTGTTTTATGTTATGCTTCTTGCGACTAAATTATTACCTCTTTGATACAGATAGGCATCGTAGCAACAGCTTTGTTAGCATCTCACTGTTTGCATGCATTTTTCACCTGTTTCATTCTTTTTACACGATTGCACAACTTGTCAAATCAAACCTTATCTATGTAATAAAGTTATTATTATTATTACCATATGTCTCGAAATTCGCAATCGTGTCCCTTGATAAAAGATATCGAGTACATGCTGGGCGCGAACTTTTCACTTATATAGTGCCTTTGGCGCGGTGCCGAAAATCCAAATCGGTCAGTCGAACGCGAGGGGCGGGGGGCGATAGGTGGTGTCACGTCAGGCACATGAATGAAAGTGAGATCTGATTTATGAATAAGTCTTAGCGGCCTTGAATACATTACACGGTGCCGATGGCGCAAGAAGAACGAAGAAAACGTCTCGCACCTGTTCCTCGATTGACTCGAAGCCATTGCTAATCGTTACGAGTTGCTCCGTCAACGTCGGTGCTTCCTGTCTCTATATTTCTTTCGAAATTAAATTCGGAGAATGTCTCCATAATCCCTGGCGTATCTCCCCGATCTCCTTCACCGTCGCTCTGTTCTAGGATAACCGGTACCAATTTGATCTCACGACAATCGCGAAACTTCTAAATCTAAATAGTCAACGTGCCAAATGTGGATCCTGATAATCAAAGAAGAACGCTATCAGTTCTTTTCCATGTAACGGTATCATAAATGTGGGACTTCAACTAACTTTTATCGTGCATTTTAATGTGCGTATGTGTGTGTTTTAATTAATATTTTCGGTCGGACAAAAAAGTTTCGGGACTGATGAAATAAAAGTCACAATATGTAGCCCACCCACATGAACGAATACGCAGTTTGTTCGCCATGGCGAACAAACCATGTGAGAACGATGGAGACTCCCACTTTTCGAAATCGCAATATTGAACGCACGTGGGAGCGTAGCTCCTCTTTTGAGTATTTCTTCCATTCCGACTCGACAGGGTTGCATGTCATTTCTGGAATCGCTGCTGGGATCACCGTGAGCGTGCGTTAGCGAGCAAAGGTACCGACCGCGCCTATCTCTTGTAAGTGAACGACCCGAGAGGGTCGCAGGAAGCGAGCCGAGGAAAAATTAGGAAATAGGGAAAATGGTCGCACGTGCGACATTTGTGACACGTGTGGACGTGGGAATTTAGACGGGAACAATGTAAAACGTGCATTTTAGTGTGTGTCACATGGCGCTCATGTTATTGACCTTTGCTTCTCCGACTGCCTAGAACGGTTATCGGCAATAATAAATAGTGGAGGAAAAATCTTCTTTCGTAGAATATTTTGTCGATTTCCTGTTTGCTCGGCTGAAGATCGACGAGTATTTGGTGAGAGAGGGAGGGAATGTATTTTGCATGATATCTCTCACGTCACGCGGTCAAATATGCACGTGACAAAGTTACTGACTGTATTCGGACATTGCATATCAAAGAAATGATAATTTATAAGAATTTTAGATAGAGGAAATTTATATACGAGAAAAAGATAAAAGAGATGAATAAGTTTCCTATATTCTTCAAATTCTTTTGAATTCTTTCAAAGGTACATTTACATATATTTCTGTTTCCATTATTTTATCATTTCGACGGAAGATTGTCGCTATCTCTAATATTTTCTAGATTAAAAAAAGATTAGTGATATTTTAGTGTATCGCCATATGACGATGCAATCATCCATTACAGGATTCAAGGAAATTTCAGGTGATAAAATCCAAACATTCAATCTTATCGGAAGTGATACAAGGTTAACGACCCCGACGAGGATTTAAAGACACAATTTCAAATACAATGATCTAATACGAAGGAAAATTAGTCGTTTTCACATTTGACGTATTAAATCTTACAATGTACATTGACACTGTAAGATAAACTTTTTACACATATTTGATACGTTCTATCTTAGAGACATACAATACAATACAATACAATTTCATTAGGTTTCTTTAAAAAATTTTGTACGTTAAATCGTTTTTTTTTTTTTTATTAAATAAATAGGCATTTTTTTAAAGCACACACACATATGCACTTTGAAAAAATGCAGATACTAAAGAACGTATCTGTTATTTAAGATACGCCCCAGTTAGGGATGACGTTTGCACGCTTGTTTTTCTTTTTCTCTTCTTATTTGCTGATGTCAAACCGAACATGAAATGTCAGGAGTGAGCGATTGCTTGAACTTATATCCGGTATGTCAATATCTGTCGATAGCTGTCGATACACATGTATGGTGAACGAATAATACGACGAAAGAAATCTGATTGGTGCGCACACGGAATGTTTTGGCTCAACTGGTCAAGGCTACCGCCGTATCGATTTAACGGATGTTAATAGTCCGATCATTTTCCCGCGCAATTTAGTAGCCGAGGGTTTCACGAATTCGCCTAAAACTCGAATTTCCAGTGTGGTAAGATCGAAAAAGTATTAAATGAGAAAAGAATGAAAAATTGTTTAAGTTATATATTGTAAATGATAGGAGTTCATTATTTAAACTCAGTATGTATATTGAAGAGTTTATCTTATAATTAATTAAGATGTAAGAAAAATTCGTATTTTTTTACAAAGAAAAAAAGATAATTTGAGAGAAATGTTATGAATGCTAGCTTTGAAACAAATTTTTTAAAGATGTATAAATCATCTGTTATTTAATCTAACGAATATCGTTTGCAGTCAGAGCTCTTTTTTACAAGCAAATCGTTTTAATAAAACATTTATGTTTTAATAAAACAACACAATCGATAGAACTGACTTATATACCGAAAACTCTCTCCTCTTGTTTCGTTAATTAATATAAATAACCATATACCTGGAAATAAAATATGTATAACCAAAAACGAAATAAGCTATGTTCACAGCTAATGACAACTGTCAAATTAATAATATATAGAAATAAATATGATTTAATTTTTTTATTTCTTCGAAATAAAAAGATAGTTTTCGGTATATTTTGCAAGTCGAGTCTATCTTTTGTAAGTGTTTGCTTTATTGAAACAAATTTTTCACAACACCTCCACGGAAAGTTCGCTTTTTCATCATGCCTGTAGAGAGGGGCGAAAGTGGCCAATTTCACGCCAGGGCGGCACAGCGGGCGGAAAGTAACCACTTTCTTCCCTAGGGAGGAAAGTAACCCCTGGCGAAATTGGCCGCTCTCGCCCCTCTCTAGGCATGGAAGTCGAACTTTCTGTAAAAGTATTGTGAAAAATATCGTGTGCACCTCGGGTCGAAAGTTTTTTCAGACTCGTGATTTGCCGCCCTCGCCTTCTCGTCTGAAAAACCCTGCTTTCTCCCCTTGGTGCACAATATACTATTTATTTTAATATATTTAGCAAGAATATTTATGGAATTTGAAATATTTCACCCTTAGGAGTCAGGTATAATGGATCAGGTATATACCTGACCTTTTATACCTGACTCTTCATACCCTTAAAGGTCAAAATCCTTAGGTCACTGACCCTTAAGTAGTAATGCCGATACGAGAAATTTCGAGACATAGGAAGCATACACAATTCGAGGAATAACCCAAAAAAAGCAATTTCTTATACAGTTGTTTATTTATTTTAAACTGCAATTATTTATTATAAATACTACGCCAATGTCAGAATTCCATAAGGGAATTTCTCTTATGGCTTTCTTGGCTTCAGATTTTTTTAAAGTTGCAGCTCCGAACTGCACGACTTCCAACGCCCCATTATATGCATGAGCCAAATTAAGGAGTAAATATGTTTAAATTAGGTAATTGTCTTATTTATTAAGGGAAATAAGGATTAAACGGCAGGAAATTTTATTATAGAATTATGAGATTTTTCGAGACAAGACGAGAATTTCTTTTCTTATCTTTTGTCGAGATAATGAGCTTATTAGGGTCATTAGCCTAATGTAATAGTTAAACTGCGCCGTATAATAAGTTTATTTTTCCCAAGAAAGAAGTGTGAACTATAGGGGTGGTTCGTCTTTTGGGAAAGGAGGGTTTGATTAACAAGGGAACTCCGATGTGAAAATGGATCCTTGTCCATCTGCATGGCTCTCTGTTGTTATTGCCTCCGCCCTTTCTCTCGTTTCCAGTTTATTGACCTTTCCGGACCTTCCGTTCTTTCTGCCTCCGATTTCCTGCCACAAAATGTCGGGTTGATGAACCCAAGTCCTTAAATGTCACCCTTAAGCGGATTCTCATTCCGTAGATGTGGTCATTCTAAAAATCTACTTTGTTTAAGAACCCAATAGTTTCAGGGAAATAAGATTGACAACTTTGAAAAGAAAATATAGAATCTTTTCCGAGAAAGATACATAGGTAAACAAGAATATAATTGCGTAGTTTCAAAAAAAGTTTTATATTTTTTTATAGATTTTCCAATTTTTTTATTTCTATACTTTGTTTGAGTATCATCTGAGTATCATCAATGCAACGTTGTTTTAAGTATTAACAGATATACAAATTGTTTCAATGTTTTACATGTGGAAGACATATACGATAGAAGCGAAATTCTCCCCCCCCCTCTCTCTCTGTGTATGTGCATGTGCCCCCATTCTTCTAATATTATATTTTAATCTATATTACTTATGGCTATTAACTTATCTTTAGAAAATACGATTAACAGCGGTAGAATTATGATACTCTAGCAATAATACGTCAACGGTCTGCGAAGATATGTAATATAAAGTGGGTCATCGATGTCGGGAACGAAAACTATGCAAGATTTAACGAACGGTTACGAAAGGAAGGACTCGCGCGCGAAAAAAAGAATGGCAAAGGGAAAGTGGTCTGTCAAGGTTGACGACGTAGCCACCTCGACCCTTTGTTTCGCGCAGAATTCAGGATCACTTTGAATGTTTCCTGAAAATGTCGGTGATTTTCAGAATTAAAACCATATTTTGAGTAATGTTTGAATTGTACCGCCATATCATAATTTCAAGAATTTGATCATTGACCGGATAATCGGGATAACGAAATTTGAAATAAAACATGAATGACTTTTATTTAAAAAAATGAACCTGAAAGGATAAAAATGAATGGGGAAATGGCCGGCATAAGAATGAATGGAAAATAGTGCCACTAATGCTCGTTTACATTTTTTTATCTTTTTTGGATTCTTTATTCTTCTCGTAAGTAAACCGGTCAAGAAATGTCATTTTATATAGAACTCTCTGTTTCAAGGGACTGTGAGAGGTCAATGCCTTGAAATGTAGAGTTCTAAAAGAAAACTGCTTATTTTTGCTACATTTTATGATTTGAGATGAATAGGTTGCAAAAAGATCCTTTCTCCAAGCTGTGTTTTGCTTTAAAATCTATGATATGGCGCGACACTTTCTGACTATAGTTACCCTCCTTGAAAGAACGCATATGTTTTACGCATATTATGTTCAAATACACACTTTCTTTCGAGACCCCAACCGCCGGACGTGACGCGATTAGATTTTCTCACAATTTACTTAAATCAATATATATATTATATCAATATAACATATCAACACAAGTCAATAATTATCACATATATAAATACCTTGTATTGCGAATTGCGATATAACAAGAGGAAATAATATATAAATTTTGTTATTTTTATTATATATTTATTTATATCATATTATATTTTATATTACATTAAAATTTATTTTTACAAAATAAAATCTCAACGTGTATGCTTCAATATTGTATGCACCTTCGTACAATTACAGTTGCACTAACGCAAAGTAAAGTTTTAATTTTTTTGGATAAACGATGGACAATTTTTCTCTTATATGCGTCACTAACTTAACGGATTTTAATTTACGAAACATGATGAGTTTGTTTATCGAGCTCAGCGAATTAATGAAGGTTGGATGAGTCCGTGCGAGAAATGGGAAGATTATAACTTTTAACATCCTTCGCGAGAGCATGTGTACCTTACTCCCGATCTTTCTCGAACCTCCCGATCGTTTCGCTGATGTGAGACGATTCGCAATTTTGCCAGATGCTGACGACCTCGCGCAAGGCCGCGCGGATGTGCGCGCGCGCGTTCGCTCGCTCGCTCGCTTGCGTGCCGACGCACGCACGTGCGTGGCCGCGTCTCGTACCTGCGGCGTGCGGTCCGTGCCGGGAGGAAAGGACGTTTCGTGTTCCGATTTGAATACGATTCCACGGGACGAATTTTTCAAGATAAACACTCTATCAGCCGTTTCCGTTTTCTCTACCGTCGCCGTCGTCTGGCACGCATCGCTTACGCACGTAGACCTTCGCCGGCGTACACGGTTGCTCCACGGGACGCCAGCAGACGCACGCATCGCGGATACTTGCGGATACTACTGTCTGGCTAGACGCTAGACGACACGTCTGTCCGGTAAGCGGCGCATTTTGCTAACTGTCAACTATATGCGCGAAAGATAAGAAAAAAATGAGTGACCAGCGTCCGGGTATTGTGTTTCAGAACTGATGGTTTCGGTTTCCGTCGCTATTTTGTTAATGGGAAATCTGCCACCTACCTTAAAGCTGCCTACTTCGAAACTGCGTTATTAAGTTTCGCTGTTCTTTTACAACGATATGGGTCTCTAGAATAAACTTAGGCAACAATAGTTTGATATTCGATACGTTTTCGTCTCAAGTTCACATTAACTTCGACACTTAGCAGATAACTATATGAAGATTTATTTAATGTACACGATTAATAATATGCTATCAATAATTAAAGCAATTGAATTTACTGGTTTTCTGAATTTATTTATCTTTTTCGAACTATAGATTAATTATTTGTTATTTGTTATATGCTTTAAATATCTTTATTTTTCATTTAAGAGTTTTTAATACTACGATGTAATTTGCAACCATTACCACTGGTACGTAATTGCATTTTGATTTTAATACAGTCCTTAGGAGGGACCTTTGTAATTTATCGAAAATTTACGAAAAGCAAAAATCCTTTGCCGTTGATTATTAAGGCGATACGCAGCAAGATTTCCAAGAGCAACAGAACATTATTCATGCCCATGACGATGATGGGAGTTCAATATTGAGACATCAAATCGAAGTAATTGAATCGCAGACTTCTTCGCGGATGAGCGTGAGCGTTGCAGAGAAAACCGTATTTACGAATGCAACACGGCTTCCATTGCGGTCCTTGAGAAATTGGCGGCACGATGCAGAAGTGACGCGGCGAGTTACTGGGGCAGACGAATTTAGGCGGGCATGACTCTTCCGGCGGACTAGGTCGCATTGGACATCCGGAGCACGGCTGATAAGGCTGGTTACGTTAATTAAAAATTCAACAGAATTTGTAAAATATTCTTTTTAACAATACTCGAAGCATTATCGTACATAATTGATTTACTCTACTATCACGAGCCTAAAAGCGATGAGAAAAAAAATAGGTTAGATAAGTACGATTATCAATTAAATTTAATTGCTTTGATAATAAGATCTTTTGATAAAACCTTTGGTCGATTAATTTCGTTGTGTTAATAACAGATTGATAATGTCAGTTAAATATAAAATATATATTGCATGCTTCGCAATCATTAACGAAGCAAATACTTCACTTAATTACAAACATTTTATAAATAATCCTTATTTTGCGTTGCACTGATTGCTTATCACTTACCATGATTTAACCGAACATAGGAAATATATTTAATTTACAAGAATTTGAAAAGGATATTTTCGAGCACGAAAGTCGTAACCAAAATCATTGTCTTGCTGTTTCCATCATTACCATCGATACTCGCGATTCGTTTCTTTTTTTTCCCGTTTTGTTCGGAATTGTCAATTAAATTGATGACCTTGTGGGAGACTGCGAGGATTGGAACCTGCGAAACCCGACCTGCATTAACGTGTGGTACGTTACGCGGCAATATTTTGGCAGGATTCGCAACGAGACCTTGGCTCCGAAACACCGAAACACAGATTCCGCGACAGGTCCAACTTTTCTTCTCCCTTTCTATTTTTCGTTTTTCTTCTTATTGCAGTCGTCGCTTTTGTTCAGGTTTCCTTAGGTAGGAACCTCCAACTCGCGTTCGTTAGCTGACCCGAAAGTGCAATTTATATTGGCTCGCACCCAAGAAGAGTGAAATAAAATTCTTACACGTATTATAACGCGCGCACACAGAGATATTTATCGCAAATGGAATTATATCACGCGATCGTTTTAATATTATTGGAATAATCGTATTGATAACAATTTTTCAGAATGATAAAAGGAATTCAAAATAATAAATAGGAATTTTTTTCACACATTTATTTCTTTGAATACTTTATAAAATATTTATAGTTAGATTTTATCTAAATAGTTGAAAATTGAGAGAACTTCAACAAAATAACAAGTGTAATTCTTGAAAATTCATGTAAAAGGCTAAGCCTGACACACAACTGCTCTAATGACTGCAAATATATATATTAGGAATCTATCGCAATACCTATTCTTGGTTACAAATATCAAAGTTTCTTTCCGGCATTTTTTGACAATAAAAAAGAGTGAAGCGTGTTAAAAGTTAGATATGCTGTGTCAAGCCAGGTATAAGACGTATGCTGTATTAAACAATTAATTCGACATTTAACTTATTCAAATTTTATCTCTATATTTTATTATACATATATATTTTCACGATTTATATATATATTTTTTTTACGTTTTTATGTATTTTATGTAATTTAAATTCTCTTTACCTACACATTCGAATTTGTAAATTTTATTATTTTGTGATTCTCTATGTAAATAATATGGACAAAAATGCTTAATAGAGAAAACAAAAAATGAGACAAGAATATAATCAACAAGGAAAGAATGATTATATATCCGAGAAACAGAGTCGAAAGATTGTGTAAGATGCTCAAACTTTAGAACATCACCGAGGGGGATTCGGGGGACCTGTAAAAGTATAGAAGACAGGACAAAGATCGCGGGTGGTACAAGTAAACGAGCCCAAGGTTACCGCATGAACATTGCCCTAATACCCAAATACATATGATTAAGGTGCCCAAGTGGCCACGAGTTACACCTAACAAGTGAAACAACTTCTCGACCTTTCTTCGGCAAAACGCTTGCGTAAGACTTACGAATTTTCACACGTGTCTGCGTCCATAAAACGCAATTCGATATCTGGATGTTATCGATCGCTCCGTGAATCCGTGAAGCGCATATTGTTTATCAATGACTTCTTGAATGAAAAAAAAGGATTCAAGAAAAGAATTTCATTACATATATTAATATCTAGCACATTAAGGTATTAATAAATTACTTTTATTATGTTATTGTATTATTATTAATAATGGATTTAACATATGAATCGGTATCGAAATTTGTTTAACTGTAAAAGCTCTTAATGATGCATTCTATACTATCTTACAAATCTTTTTTTATTGATTTCTATTTTTATGAAAACTCTGTTTTTACCTAAGATTTATGTAAGTGATACATTTTTTTATATCTGTTCTTTATTATTTTTTGTTGCCATTATTTATTGCCTTAAAAACAGTGTTTTTCACACTGGTACTAAAAATATATTAAAACAAAATTTGCCATAAATCTCGACATCTCTCCGTGTCTTTTAATGTTATTTTGAATCCGCAGTTTTGCCGAGTTTAGGATTTTAAACACATGATACCTGTAATTGAAATCCGCGCGACTTCCGTGCGCGATTATCATGCGGGGCGGCCGACGCACGATGTCTTATCAGTCTTATCGGAAGCGAGACGCAGGTGTCCTTTCCATCTCAAGAATACTCAGCAGCGCGCAGTATTCTTGAGAGAGAAAGAGTAAGGGTTAATGATCTTCCCCTTTCGATGTACATATATATGTATATACGTACGAGGGAGATACGGCGTCGCGCGGCTGGAGCGTCTGTCGTCGTCGGCGTTCCAGGATGACGAGCTTCTTGCTAATCGCTGGTGTCGGTGGCCGCGCTCGAGGTCTCCCGTTGGATTCCTATGTGCGTCACGCGATTCCACGACTCTAATTGTATGCCGACGCGTTCGAATAATTTTTGCGTTAGAGACGACGAGGAAGAGGGAGGAGGATGTCGAACGTAGCAGACGTCGGTTGGGAGCCGGGAGAAGGCGGGTCGAGGGAAAACGGCGACGGTATATTAAAAAATTCCTTCGGCATGAATGGACTTCCGATCTCGCGTTCGCGGAAAGGGTGGCGAAGGGATCGGCTCTGCCTTAGGATAATAGTGCGGTTCTCGATTATGCGAATGATGCACGTGAGCGTGAGAATGAAGTGGAATCGAAAGATTCCGTTGGACACGTGAAAAAAGATGCTCTGTCAGTAAAGTCAACAACAGCAACTTTCTTTTGACAAAGAAGCCGAAAAAAAATCTTCAATATCTTACAATTAGCGAGAAGCTCGGTTCGTAGCATCAATCGGAGATCGTGAGAAGATCGTGTTGAAATTCAAATGAATATCAACAAGTTTTCGAGAAATATACTTATACGATTTGAGTGTATGAGAAGAGAAGCGCTGACGAAGAGGTCGGGAATCGTGGCTGGCGCGTTCGATTTATTCTTGAATGAAATTCTTGAATACTCTTTAGGATACGAATTATACTCCGCATGCACTTGGCTCCATTTAACGATTTAACCATTCAAAGTGCATACGTGCACACTCTTGATATCGCTTAGGAAACGCATAACAATTTCTTCCGCGAAGACCCTCGTGCGACGAAGCGTATGGAGATAATGGCGTTGTGACTAGCGATGATTATGGGAAAATAAAAATTAATTAATCGCGTGTAACGCAGATTAGTCAGCGTCAGCGGATGAATCAGCGTTAAGTATCCAATGTACCACGCCTATCCACACCAGGATACAGATAATTAATATCACTTGGACGCGACTCTGAATTGTCTTCCGATAACATTCTAATTTTCATTGAGGCATCAAAGCGCGTCAGTACAGTCGTACTCAATTCAAAATTATCTATCGTCTTTAATATATGTATTTATTATCTATTATACACATGTAGGTCGGGATAGTTAAGTTTTTTGAATCTCGTCGATATTTACGGGGCGCCCGGGGCGTATAAAATAATTATCCCAGTTGTGTTCGAATTAAATATGTGTCACGAGCGTCGCATTTTTATTGCGTTCGTCGTACATTCGCGGGAGTGTATATAAATATGGTGAACTTGATCGGCGCAACGAAGATTCCCGCGTCCTTGGAGAACGGCATCGATGCGTCATCGTGCACGCACGCACCGCTTGGATTCTGCGTATTCCGAAACTGCAACATCGGTGCAACATCGGTCGGCGCGGGACGATTGCATCATCCCAAAAAAGAATCCCACGAAGAACACGTTCTCCGGTTTTTCCAATCTGTGCGCAGGTAGCGAGCCAAAGTTACGAGCAAATTACTTAAAAAAAAATAGTAATAATCTGACCTGCGTCCGTTCGCAGAACAGTGGAAAATTTTGTTTGGCGGTGACGTTATTTCGGAGTGGAAGCGCAGTCAATTTTTTTGTGTGTAAGAACGATAAGGATACTAACCCTAAATTATAAGACATATATACATATATAAAAGAATTCTCACTGTCATCTCGTTTATATAATATGACACATTTTTATAAGTTATACATTCAAAGTTATACATAGTATACATTCAAATAATTGATAATTCCATATTTGATTAAAATTCTTTATCTTTCTCCGTTTCTTTCCTCGCAAATTAAATTTTTCTTATAGGTCAAAGTATGAATAATTTTTACTTAAAAGATTAGAATTGAAGATATATATAGATAGTGATATTTAGTAGTTAAGTTTCAAGGATGTGCAAATAGACGATAAAAGCTTATTCTTTGCTTAACTGAAAGCAAATTTTGACAAAAATGTTAATTACACATAACAGATGTTAAAAGGTTTAATGAAATTTTTGTTATACGAAAGAATTGACAAAAAGGGTTCTTCGGGCTTAAAACAGTACATTCTACAATACGTCGAATGTCAAAACGCAGCCGATGTTCCCATGAGGAGAACTCATTTTCAAAAAGGAAATTTCTCAAAAGAAGCGACAGTAGTAAGCATGCTGTAGTCGCAGCAGTGGAAAATTGTAAATGTTAACAATAAAGCTAATGGATCGATACTTGAGTTTCTCGTCGAAGGGGATCGATACTGTTCTTTGATCCTTCGAGATCCATGTGTGCAACATCCCATCGTTGAACGATCCTTGCGCACGTATAAAAGAAGCCGCAGTCATTTCTCAAAGAAGAGGGCAGGACGAGAGGGAGAGGCAGTCTTAGAACTCCTAACGTTCTCTGAATTTCGCGACGGTTCAGACTGGTTCAGACAACGTCTAGAGATCGAAGGACCGCCAGCGCGTGTGAGATACGCAGACGGTTCGGCCACACGTGCCGAAGGAATTGCGTCTTTCGCCAAGGCGTCCTTCGGATCGTGATCGATTTGTCGGACATGAATATCATTTGACCTTAACCCCTGTTTACGTTTCGCCGATTCGTTGAATGCCCATACCTTCTTTCGCTTTTCGTAAGCGTGTGTGGCGTGTTGCACGCTACCGATATGACGTAAGAAGCGTAAGATGATAATCGCAAGGCGTCATATTATGCACTGGCGAACTTTTCCATTCTTCATAATGAAATCGTAATGTTTTCGATTGTTCGCCGCTTCTAAATGAAAAACCGGTTTCAGATTAGTGTCAATATATATAAATCCATATAAAATAGATATATTAATTCATAAAAAAGACATTTGCCATGTTCGATAAGTGTCTGATATAAAGACGAAAGTTTGGCACAATTTATGCAATTATTACAGTATGTGTTACGTTTTCTGTAATCATCAACAAGTTGTTTTCCGTTATTGTCGTTTACATGCACTTCGTTGCGCAATATATGTCCTTGAGTCATACACTATCTGGCCTCTGTAATTTTTATTGGTTTGTAAAAGAATACTGATTGGTGCTGACAAACAGTTGTGTCTGATAACAAGTGAGCATTTTTTAAACAAACACGCTGAAGTACAGTATAAACAAACAGTACATATTTTTCGTAGATTACTTAACTTTTATACTCACTTTTATATTAATCTCACGTGATCAACTACTGACGTACAAAATTAGTGTACAAATAAATCGAATTAAAGTAATTACATATTACTAAAATGATGTATTTGTATATTTTCGCAGAATTAATTCGCTGTTTTAATTTCATTTCCATATACAGCATGTTTCAAAGAAGAAATGTATATCTATATGTTTTATTAGCAAATACATTTCCGAAATCTTACCCATTAGGATTAATATAATCATTTAATATCACAGAGAAAAGTTGGACAAAGTTGTAAAATACCTAAAACTTCAATTCTTACTTGCTTTCTTATTTGCTTACTTATTGACTCATCTTTGCTTGACTTTTAACAATCAATAGTACTAATCTGAAAGTTCTACATGTTCTCTCTCTCTCTCTCTCTCTCTCTCGCTCTCTTTCAGTTTAAAAGAAATAGATACGTTACATGCATTCCCTTTACTGTAAATTACTTTAAACCCGTGATGTGATAACTGAAACATTCACTACGTCGTCCCCGGCTGCTCCGTGATTGCAACGTGAGTTTTGGCATTTCTAATTCTTGTTTACTTTCCACGCGGTCGTAATTACGATAGATCGGATCGGATCGGATTTAACGTTTCTCACAATTAGCCGAATTGCTTGTGGTATAGGCGCGCGGCACGGCCTCGGTGCGCGCGTTACCTACGTAGTATTACGCGCTACGTTTTCCGCGTTCACTGCCCTCGAAACACACGCGAGTGTGTTAACGTCCCGGCAACAGAAAACGTGAGCGTGCGCGGCAGAGATCGGATCAAAGATCGGCACGTAAAATATATTTCATTTGCGAACACGGGATCGCGGTCCATTCCAATTGCCGCGGCCCACGTGGCGCAAACGTGCCGGCGCGATCGGCTGCACGGGTAAGTCCTCGTGACCGCCTCCTCGGAAGGTGCTGCCTAGTGCATTCAATTCGATGTGCTTAAAGCCCACCGTAAACGATCTATCCGCGTCAAAATACTATTTGTAATTTTCCTGAGTCGTGTATAGGACGAAAAACATTTAAAAAATAAGTATATGCATATATAGGATGACACACTCGCGAAGTTGCTAAAATTAAATAGCTTCAGGCTCTGTCGCCTTCTGATAATGACAGAATTAAATGAATTAAACGCTAGTACAAACAAGTGTACATTATGAATTTGTAAAGTAAATATTATAAAAAAGGGCCAACGAGCGACCATTCGGCCACTTTATATGGCACAGTGATGTATGTTCAGAAGATTTCGACATGGGCAGTCATTTCCATGAGAGGAATTTACCGGGAATGCCTCGAAGGTATAGTTATATTTATTAATGTTAGAAAGCGTATTTATAATAGTTTTCAAAAGCGCCTCGGTTATTATGCAAGTTTGGATGATCATCGTTTCGAAAACATATAACATTGAAACATATAACCTCATATAACCAGCCAAAAGTCGTTGACTTTTTATAATATACATATACTTATCGTTCTCATTAGCCAAAAGTCGTTGACTTTTTATAATATACATATACTTATCGTTCTCATTAGCACACACATATATGTATGTAAAAGTAAAATCTACGCTAAAATATTATTAATTACGTTCCCTGCTGTGTGGGACCTATGCACCCCACGCTGAATTTTCAGATGTTTGATATTTTTATTGTATTTTTGTTAACATATATTTCAAAAAATTATGCGTTGAATTTGAATATTATATATAATGTTGAATATTATGCATCACATTATTAAATCTTTTTCTTAATAATAATAAATTTCTTAATAATAAAAGTCTTACAAATATCATACGATATATGTTATAAGTAGAATTATCAGTCTGGATAACGTGGGGCGCGTATGACGGCCCGAATGGAAAGTTACCGAAAATCGGTTTGGCAGAGAACGTGTTAAGACATTATGTCTCCAACAGACATCTATACACGGTTTTTTCATTCGTCGTAGTTTCGTCATTTATAAGAAAACTAGATAGGTATAAAAGATATAGAAGAAATAACGCTCGTAAACGTTATTTTGCAACTTAACCGCATTACTTCCAGTATCCATACTCCGTCGGACAATTCTAATCGCAATATATGACATGCGCAGCATTATCATCTACAAAAGAAACGGCGAAGCAAGTCAACGTGTCCCTGGGATTATACAACGCCACGGACAATTTTCCATTCTTTCCCGTTCGTTTCATTGGCTTCATTCCGCGAGCCGTGCGTATAAATGTATGCGAAAATCAATCACGCAACGATCGAAAGAAAAATCGCGCACATAAATATGTAGAGTCCCCGCGCTCGTACGTTTCTGCACGTGGACGAAAAAAAAAAGTTCTCCTCTCACTTTTGCTCTCGTCACATTAATGGTCGCTAATCTTCGTAACGCACTGCCCGCCGCACGTAACTTATCCCTAACGAAGTATTGTACGCGTCGTTATTGCCGCGTTAACACGATAACGACGAATCGTGCAAGCTTGCGAATGTATCGCGATGATCTTTCGCTCGACCGATCGATCGCTTCGCGGGCGAACGCGAGTTTCTTCGCTCTTCATAGAATCCACATCGCAGCACTATTGTTATATTGCTGTAAAAATTATTTAAGCTGTTAATGTTACCGCAATAACGATGACCGAATGAAGAAACAGTGTCGGTCACGGTGCGATGTTGTTGATATTACTCCAATCTCGCTTGCTTGAAAGATCAAATCGGATTGAAATATTAGCTTCAGTCTTATGAAAAAAATTGCGGCAAATATTTCACAAACTAACGAGCCCGATTCTTTCCATTATGGCTTAGATCAGTTTTCATTCATTCGAAGCGCACCTTTCGTTACTTTTACTTACGCGTCACATTTCTTTCTCAAAAAACAGTTGTTCGTGCAAAAAATTCGCCAATGCTGTATTCTATAGGTAATATATGGCGCAGCGAATTTAAGTTCATTCAAAAATCGAGGTCCTCACGGTGTAACTTGTTACGTGCGAATCGCCGCGGTTCTTGGAAACTGATAAGACGCTGTAATGGAGTTTGTTGTTCAGTTTTTGCCAACGAAAGTGATCTCGGACGGAGAGAAACGTCGTGAGAAACGGAGAGAGATGGAAGGAAAGAGGGTGGGAGAGGTGTTAAGAGAGAGGAAGAGGGCTACGACCTGTGTTTACTACCGTTTACATCGAGAGTGACAGTGATTTTAGATTTTATATGCGCGGCCAGTGACGCAACTAGGATCGGTGGTTCGTCATGACTGCTCGTATTTCGTAGATGGAACTTGAAGGCGAACTACGCAGAGCATATGATGCTTCTCGTCAAATTACAACATTGTGCGTAATTACGGTGCGTCAAAGGATGACACATTAATGAATCATTTCAAATGTCGCCGTTCCTTCATAAATTACGGTGCAATCGCATCATATTAGCATCATAAAATCGTTTGGTCCGCTTGGTCATGCTAATAAAGATATATCTTTATGATGTATTAGATATTTTATAACTTTATATTATATAAATCTATAAGATGCATTTTACGATGTCTTATATTTCTTATAATAATCATATATTATACATATACAACTTTCTTTTCACTTTTTTTTGACATCATCAACGCGTTTGAGTCTTTATTACTAGGTATATAAGCGTATTCAATCTTCAAACCGTTCCATTGAAAAATTTTCTGATTCTTCCATACAAAATTATTCTTTCTAATGAGATAAAATGTATATAAATAATAAATAATACACATTTTTTATGCTGCAGCTTCTCAAGATAGTGCGTGATAATATCTCAGAAACGAAAGTTAGAGGGTCACAAAGCTAAGACTTATATTTAACATTTAGAGAACGTGATTTAAAATGATCATTTAAAACGATCTTAATCGAGCTCATTGTTGAATCCATATCGGACATTCATCGAGTTCACGGTCGAATTGTTTACAACGCGGAGGTAATTTGAAGCAAAAAAAATCGAGAAAGAGAAACGTGGTCAAAAGATAAGATTATTAAAAATAAAGGCAAAGAAATGCGTATTAAGGAAGAGGCTTGAGTGTTGGTTATATCGGACTCGTCGAAACGACAAAACATCAATTTTGTATTCATATACGCGCGATCGGCGGCGCGATATCGAGCGTAGTAACTTCTTTCATTGAGAATCGCGGGCTTTGGAATCCCGGCAGCGGAATCTACTGTTTCGTCAGATCGGATTCTAACGTTTAAAGCAGCTGACGTGCACGCGACGTCTCCTTTTCACATAAAAAAACGCACGGTCGATGCCGATCCGAAATTCAGCGAATCCGTGCGAATCGAAGCTCGTGTTAAGCTGAGCGCATGTGGAAACGCAGTTCTGTCCAGGTGTAACGCGGTTTGCTTTGCTTCCTATTCGTCTCATGTTTCCGCAGCGGCGATCCTTTTCGCGTATTAGCGCGCTGTCATACGATCGTCCGGCGCGAATCGAAAAGTGAGCGGAAGAATCGATGGGCGAGGTGGAGTGAGTCCGCAGAGTCCGCTCATTATGCGAACGAGCAGACAGAAGACGATGACGATGAAGTCAGCCGACGAGGGAGATGACCTGTGTTTTGCGCCAATACGCGAGAACTGCGTAAAATGATCGAGGTCGGAGACCTCATCGATGTTTTATAAGCATCGCCCGTTATTAGCATATCATCTAATCGCGATCGCATTTCTCGAGTCAACCACCGTTGGCACCGAGAGCGAATTAACGACGCACATTGTATCGCGATACAATAAACATTATATCACGAGTATAAGAACGGAAATTCCCCTTTGAACCATGTAGCAGATGCATATTATTAATTAGATTCAAATCGATATCTCTTTGAATTTTTCGGGGAAATCTTTTTATTGCCTGTGAAAAAGCACATCTGCTATGCGACTGTAGTCGTAACCGGATAATTGAAAGTAGAGTCCATCCGGTTCAACCTTTTTTAATTTCGGCCAAAACAGGAAACGAAAATATTCGGTTCCGAAACCGAAAATCAAAACCTTCATGGGAATCCTAGAAAGGCCATATGTACATATACGCGCGCTAATATATTCGAGAGTGTATGCTATATACTATATAGTTATGGTATATACTTTTTTTTTATAAATATCATAATTTAATTAGAAGACTTTAAAATAATATATAATTACACATATTATTACAATCATATTATTACAATATATAGTATGCTATATGTATACTATCCCGTAGTATCACAATCATATTATTTCAATAATAACCTAAACATAAAATATTTTTTAAACAAGTCTTTGGAAAATCTGTGGAAAATACAATTTCGCCTACGTTGCCAAAACTTTTTTTCAATTTTGGCCGAAACCGAAACCGAATTTTCGTCGGACGCTAATTGAAAGTAACAGCCCAGCAAACACCAAGTAACATGTAACTTACATGCTACTTGGATGTTTGCTAAGAGTGTAATAAATAATGTACAAAAATCAGTATGTGCGAAGAAGATTCTTCAGGGATTCTGTCATCGGATTGCCAAATATTACGTTGGTAGTCTGTGGGATCGTTGCAATGTTATTAATTAGTTCGATAGTTATCTTTCTTCTGCGTCACCGGCTCGCGCACAATGCAATACGTGTGCATACAACACTTGGTACACAGTACCTGCGGGTCAACGTCCTTTCGAAGGTTCGGATCGTGCGATCGTAAGAGCCAGTGCGCAGTACGTCGCATACCGATCGATTGGTTGTAACAACTGGTCACAGGAGCGGATCGACCCTCTAAGACCACCGATCGATCTCTGATTCGGTCAGAAAAATTCCGTTTTTCTGCCGTCAACGAGAGGCTTATTGATTTCATTCGACGTAGGAATAAATGGCGCGCGTATATATCATTGGTTTTTCTTTCACGTTCGATCGTTATCAATCTTTATAACGAAATCTAAATAAGATCTTAATAATAAATAAGATAATAATATCTGTAAAATATATTTTAGAATTGTATTTTATATATAGGGTGCGAAATACATGGAGAATGTCTCCTCTTTTATCTGAAGGAATTTTAGACGAGACCGACTTCTCTTTCGTGGCTTGTAGGATTATGCTCTTGTCCACATTCTCTTTTCCGTAATGTAATTTTGACGAAAGTACAAGGATGATAACCTGCTGTGACAATTGGTGCCGCACCGCAGGAGGGTGGATGCGCCCCTGACGAAAGAGACACAAGCATTTCCTCGAGAAATACGTACGAGGTTTCCTGTTCGCGAGACTCTCGTTGACATTTCGATCTCGTTGCAGCGCCAATCCCTGTGCCGATTACCCCGCGCACTGGCAATTCTCAAGCCCGCTGTCCCCTTATCTTAGTGCCGCGCCGCGCTCGTCCTGTCGCTCTCACGACAATTTTCCATGTCGGGTTTTCCTGTTCCAGTTTTGCAACGCGGCCTCGTCGTCATGGCGCGTGTTTCTTCTACCAATCGTAATATGGCTGAATGTCTATTTTCTACCGTTCGTTGGATACAATTGCAGTTATTTTCCACAGTCCCCGGTTTTCGTGAAATAATGCGAAATAACGCGGCGTATTACAAAAGCTTTAATAACTAATATTCTAAGCTTCGCATATTTCAGATATACATATAAATGAGATGTATAGCTTTCAGAAAATTATCACGAGTCGCGATTATTTTTATTTTGCCTGATTGATTCAATGTAAAACTTAGTTAATATAATGCCTGATGCTCATGACAATATATAACAATTGTCGAAACGCAACGTACGCCACTTTTTGGTCTATTTGTTGCCAAACTGCCAAATTGCCAATTTAAAATTAATCATATAAATTATAAATTAAAAATTTTATTAATTATATAAATAGCTATAATTATTAATGATTCGGGCGAGTTGACTCGGTACGCTAAAATTGAGAAATAAAATGAATGAGTACCTGTATAAGGCGGTGCATGGTGCATCGAGTGCCGTTCGGTAGGATAGTCGGGAATAAGCGGAGGGGATGGAATCGAGGAATCGAGTTCTCGGCTGGCTTCGACGAACGGACCCAAGCGTTTATCACTTTTACTTACTGTTGTTGGGTCAGTCGAGCATTGACCGCTCGCCGATTCAACTCGCCTTACAACGGCGGAATGTGTACAACAGATCCTTCTTTTCCTCTCATTCGTCACGCGCATATAAAAGAGGAAGTTTATGAGCGCATTGAAAATGTCTTTTGCCAATAAAGCGGCAATAAAGTCTCAATATTTGATAATTTCCATCGTCCATTGCTTTCGTCGTAATGTTTTATATCTGCCTGCCTGTATATATAAGATCTGCATGTACTTAAGAGTTTTAATCACGGAACGATTTTACAAAAGTTTTCTAGCATTCCATAACGTAAATTAAATGGTTTATATTTTTTATACATAGCGTAAATATCTCAAGTATGTGAATAGTTGCAGGCAGATATAAATAATGTGCATTTTACCGTGTGCTTTTATTAATAAAATATCTATTATCTAAATATATATATTTTTTTATTCTTTTGATTTTGTTTCTCAATCTACGAATGGCACACTTCAAAACTGGGGTTCAGCACGGTCGTGTGTACAAATGTTCTTACGATTGGTTCCAAATTGTGGCCGGCGATTACGGGGAATGTCAAGAGTCGGTGCATTGCCGTGTATAACGGATATTACGGTACTCTCTTGATCATTACATGTGGTAACGAGTACGCGCTGCCTATAGAAAGAAATAATAAGAGCGCGCTAACTTTAACGTTCGCTAATAAAGCATAAATCGATGCTTATACCAGTCATTTACACCCGTTAACCTACTCCATATTATCAAGACGCGAAAAGACTAGATTACAATTAAGTGATTAACCAGTTTGTTAATACTGACAATTTGTGAGAGGGAGCCGCAAAGCGCGACTAAAGAGAAAATAATAAGGCTTCTCGTGTTTTCTTACGACCTGACAGACCTACAATGTAAATATCAATTGTTCATTGTATAAACTAATTAATGACGTTCCACGACGCTTTGCATAATATTTAACATACGATTGTAGCACAATAGATAACACTCTACGTGTCATTGTTCGCGCGAAAAAGGAAACGAAAGCATCCCGGATTTCTAACGAAGAGATAGAGGAAATGGGGGTAGAGGACAGGGGTATATAGAACCGGTATATAACGATCGAGAACTGTTTGCAAAATGCCTATATCTTGTCGTCCCTTTCCTTTTGTATGGAAAAGGGAGAAGGGCGTATAAGTATCGAGTATCGACGATTGCGATCTGAATGGCATGAGCGATCACGGCGCAAATGATCCATCACGCAGCCCAGCCCCCGCCAGCCCGTTGTTGTTGTTATTGTCGCAGGTGCATTGCCCCCTGCCTAGTTCAGCCGTACCGACGCCAGTCTTTCTCGGTACTGCGGTGCGCGGGCCTTTCGCCGACGCCGCGGCCGTATACGCTCACGAACAACATTTCGCGCGTGAGTACGCGCCCCTAAAGGTGCCCGCGCGCTGCACCGCGTGTTTTTCGCGCGCGCACGTGACTCGGGCGCGTGCCCCAAGCGTCGGGGCCCCTCTATCGGGGCGCTGAGTCCCCGTTTCCGGGCCCCACGTCACATTTTTCCAAATCTATTACCTCCAGTTTCAGTTGCGAATTCTGGAGCTGAGGTGATTAATCGTTAATCACCTCTTGTAACTTTTATTTAGTGCATTTTCGTGACGAAATAAATACGATATAAATACTCGCGGTTTCAGACAGAGAGGAAACAATTACATAAAGTAAGAAAATACGATATGTGTAATTGTTATGCCAGAAAGAAATTTAAATAAATTTCGAAATATGTACTCGCGACTGTGTGATTCAAGACTTGATCCTCACACGATCTATAATTGTAACTATTATTATGTAACAATTATTATTATCTAATTACTGTAATGTAATAATTATTATATTATCTGAAAGTTACATATCGATATTATAATAAAACGTATTTAATTAAAATTATATACATCGAGTGAAAGAAAGTCTGTCATGCATGTCTATATTTTGACACGATATTCATTTATCCGCATTCTCTCAAAGAGATTTAATAGTCAAGTCGGACCATATCCTAGTATCCATATCGATTTTTTGCATAACGCGGTGCATAAACATATTGCTTCATCGCACTCGATCGAGTGCCGCCGATCTCCTCAAACGGGTATCAACTGCGTAGTACAAGTATGTTACATATCGAGATTAAGCACCTCCGCTTTAGAGGGCCTTGCGAAAAATGAAGGGGAACAATTGTGATGCAGTGATGCGCCCTTTTGACTGATGTTCCCCTTATTGCTTCGTCGTCCGCAGAATCATTGCGTGTCCACTTTTCAATCGATCGTCGATCGTTGAACCTATTGTTGGACTCGAAAGAGAAAACACAAGAAATTGTAGGAAATACCGCGAATACTAGGATATAAAACTTCATACTTGCATATATTAAATCCTAACCATAAATCCTGTCAAACCGCTAATAAATACAACTCTGATTTGTCAACAGACTTTCCTTATGATTTGCATAAAAATTATTTATATACTTGCGTTTGTTCGCAGAGCTTTCTACTAAACTAACTTATCGAACATAATGCTATAACGAAAACTTTTTATCACGGTAAAACATACTTTGACCTCATTGTGATATGATTACGTAGAAATGAAAATTATGCGTTTTGAGATATTTGCAAGTAACTTGTTCTCAAGAGTAAGAAATAATAAATTAAGCAGTTATGATTGAAAAAAAAGAACAGCCAGAAGTGCTTCTCAAAAGTTAAAAGAAGGCGCGGTTCGATACATGCTGATTCAATCAATCATCGATTTTATTATTGATTATTGACTTTGTTAACTCGTCACTCATTGATCCCATTCATTACACATTTCAACCGGCAATTATCATTTCGTGAACTTCCTAAAGTCTTTGAACTCGATTCACGAGTATTGATCGATTCGCAGCTGTGATCCCCACTTTGATCTCTCTTCTTTTCCTCCTTCCCTCCCTCCCTCTCTCTTCCAGCCTCTCTCTTTAATTCATTTCACCCAATTCAGGTCGTTCACCTCGTCTGTGAACCTGCCGCCGCAAGAACAGGATGAAAGTAGTGTTAGAGATAAAAGCTAGACTAAATTGTTCCCACCGCGAAATTCTATTTATAAAGATAGACCGATATGATGTCTGGATGCTGGCTATCGTACAAATATCATCCTCAAATTCCGCACGTCGGATTTCTGGTAGGTTCTTGAACTCGAGTGACGAATTCGATCGATCATCGACATCGATAAACCGGACTTACTTCTGTACGCACCGCCCGATGTAAATCTTTAATTCTCGTCCTTCGTTCTTTATCAAATTCCTGAGCAAGCGAATGAACTCGCATTAACGACAGGTCGGAAATATTGCGGAAATATTGCGCGTTTTTTGAGATTTCTTAAGCTCTATTTCCTCCGCTGTCGATTCCCGAGGCGGTCGGCCGCGGCGAACGATCCGTAGCGGGATCCGGAATCGGGAGTAATACGGCGCGGCGAGCGAGAAGCCGAGCGCGTGTTTCTCCGGGGCGTCAAAGTGTACCGAAAAACGTCGTGTGCGCTGCACCTCGAGACGGATCTGAAGCGGTCGGCCCTAAGGTGGCCTTTGCGAAGAAGCGAGTTCGTCGACCCCGATGAATTAAGTGCGCGAGGCGCATCCTCTCGTCGTTGTCGGCGCTGCCGGCCCGCCGAATTCGGAGCTTTCGGTCAGTCGGCTACGAGACTTGTCGCTCATAAATGAAGGACGAAGCCCCGTCGGTGACTCCTAGCCGATCCGCGCGCGGCATTTACGCCACTTTGCCGGTCGTTCACCTCACGGCAATCGGCCGTGCGTGTTAAAGCACGTTATTCGCCACGTATCGCCATTTCGCGACTTCTCGCAAACTCTTTCGGTATGCCACAAATTAATGACAAAACTTGCGAAGACGTACGGGGAATTGTTGGCTCTCAAAGGGAGTGGATACCCTCTGGCGCGAGGAAGATACTCAATTCGAATAGCGATGACAGGTTTGCGTAGCAAAATAAAATACAAGCATTGACGTTGACGAACTGTACAAATTATCAGCAATGATGTAGAATCATTTATCAATAGTTGTTTAATATGGATCCTTGAAGAGACAGAATCAATGGGAACATTTTCGTGCGATTTTCCGACGATATTCTGTTTCTTCTTATCGCTCGTGAATTAGAATTCGAAATATTAGGGCGGCGCTCCAGAATGACACTTTTAGCGCTCGAGCATCGTTCTATCTTTGTTACTTACAGAAAGTTGAAGGATATTAGAGTACGCTCGTAGCGCTAAGAGCGTGGTTCTGAAACGCAGCCCAAGAGAAAAAGGCAAGAATTATAATAGCTGGTGTTCTAAAAATGGGAAGAATGGGATACAATAAGGGATAGGATATAATATATCATTGAGAAGTTACAAGCCAGATCGTCGCGGTACCGTTATTTTACCTAAATATCACGTTTAACGATCGCCGGTTTTCGGCGTTGCTTGTATAACCGTACCATGTAAGCTTTCGATCTAGCCCAGTATAATAGTTCTTCGATTCTATTATCTCATAAAGTCGCGCGCAAATAAACGTAATCATTTCACAACTGGTAACTGATGTTATCACACAATGATGCAATCGCTCGTGCGGATATTGGATATTGGACATTGGATTTCAGTTCCATGGTCTCAAGAATTTAAAACAAGAACAAAGAGAATCACTCGATACTTATATATATAATTGTCGTTTATCTTGACCGCCGAGGACTTTTCCGCGGATGAAAATGTAGAATATATTTATTCGAACATTTTGTGAAAATCCGTCTATGAAATTTCGACAAATTTTGAAAGCATCATGATCGGCATTGCAACAATTTCGCCATGTTTTGTTGCAACAATTTGATCGTTGCGACAATTTCATGTTTCGTTGAGAGAGGACCGCAGGAATGCAGGTAACGCGATTTGGGTAATGCTGGTCGATGCGATTTTGATACGCAACGTCAGCGATCGCCCGTAAGTTTGACAATTCGCAATAGCCATCGATAATGCGAATCGAAACACGTGTCTTACATAACTTGACCCATTATTGACAGGTGTAATGCGCTACGTGCGAGGAACGAGGAAATGTTCGTCAACGCAAGCATATTTTCTTGCATAAATATAGCGACATGTAAGCGCAACAGCTGTTTAACAATTTGGGTTGAAGCGAAAACAGCTTCTGTACAGACTGTACACCTTTATCCCTCGGTTATTGAGGATGCTACGACCGCGAAACTTACTCCTATTGAATATCGCGGTACAAGCAGAAAGAGAGAAAGATTATTATTAATAGTATCAGATTTTTATATAACATTATTTAAAAAGAGAATATATTATCGCTATAATGGAAATTAGAAAAATACATCAGAAGGACTTGTAAATTACTGAAACATATTAGGCAGCTGCAAAGTATTGTACTGCGATTGCTATGAACGGAGACACTTCATAAAAATAAAAAGAAAGCTGCAGAAAATAATTCTTAACAAACAAAATTTTGAAAAAATATTTGCCAAATCTCAAGAAAAACAATTATAACGCAACTTGTATACTCACTATTAATATTAAATATAAATTCTTCCTAACAGACATTGAGAGATATAATTTATCACGAAAAGCTTTGAATGTGGCCGTGAATGTTTCACAATTATAAGAGAAATTTCCTTATTGACTTTATGAATACCTTATTGACACATGAAATTCTATATATTCTATCATTTAATCTCCGTGTGTTACCTAGATATTTTTAAAGTCACTCTGAGTCACTCATTCATCGGTGCACCGCAAGCAGTCCGTTCACCCCTGAATCGAGAAGGAGTCATTCGATGTCGTCAACGAGAGGAAGGTTTAAAGAGACGTGCAGGCAAAGGCAGGAGGAGAGGAAGAGACCGTATATGCGGCCACGCGCACCGGTAGCGGCGATTCGTCCGATGCGTCGCAGCGCCAGCCGAAAATTTCGAACGAGATCTCAGGTCACTGACCCGTTGGCGTGGTCAGTGATGGTAACGGGCGAGCGAGCGACCAACCAGTCCATCCGTCCGACGCATCGCTCGGTCCTTCACCCGCCATTATCTCGACTGTTACGTACGCGCACGTAGTACACGTGCTCGCAATATATCGTCTCCCTCGTGAACTTCGCCTGAGCGAGTCACAAGGAAAATATGTTTGTGTTCGCGGAGGAAAACCGTGTTGCGCGGGCGAGCGCGAGCGTGATGCACCGTACGTGCACTCGCTACGGGATGCGATCTAAATTCTGCGGTCCGCAATTTGTATGCGCGCCGGCCGGGGGTTTTCCTCGTTTTCTTCTTTGGTTTTTGACAAGTGCCCGTTGCGTATCTGATTCTCCTTGTTTTTTTTTTGTTTTTCCTTTTTAAATCTTAGAGTCTTCTTTATAGATGCTTCGATGATGTCTGTATAATTTCGCAGCGTTTGGCGAAGTGAAATGGCAGTGTGACGAAGATCCTTAAAAGAGTTCGAAATAAGAATTTTTTTAATCTATTTGTGACTTTAGTTTAAATAGCTCCTCTTTCTAAGAATCCTCTCTAACAACCTTTTTCCGCACACGATTGTTATTTTTCAATAATTTTTACCTAGTAGGTATATTCACTCATATCTTCTATTGTTCGAGTCTATTAGGAAACCTGTGCTTTTCGAATGGTTGCTACATAAAGTAAAAACAGAAAGAAAAATACATTACAATCCAGCTACAAACCCCCGATAGCCTTATATTACAGAAACCATAGTTACAAAAGGCATATCAGCGTTCAAGTCCAAATCGCCCTTAGGCGGTCAGTTTTTTTGTATTTTTTTAAGTTTCATCTCGCATACCGAAATAGTTAGTTCAGGTAGACGGACAAACAGACGATATGATAGACCAAGTTCTTTACGAACTTGCTAGAACATGAAGTCATGGATGGTCGACACGTGTATCAAAACACGTAAAGAAAGATGTGATTAATGACGAGTCGATGATCGAGACACTCGCTAATTCACTTCGCTGGAGGATCATTGATCGCAATGGCCTTGATCACAACAGCCTTGCGCGTGCGTCTGATTTATTTGAATATTTTTCCCACGAGCCGAGATTAAGTTCCACAACCTGCTCGTAAAGTCTATTATTATGCATGTGTTTACGATTTCGATAGAAAGTACAAGTTGCTTTTATCGCGCCTGTCTCTTAGCTCAATTTCTAAAACGCTATTAACAATTGATTGAAGACAAATCTCCGTTATTAGCATCGATAACAAATTTTCTATCATTACAATAAATACCTTAGTTGTGTTCAATTAAAATTCGATATTTCAATGCCTTATTTCGAATGTATAAGTATAAATCATCCGAAACGTCATTGACAGATTAATAAGTAACAATTAAGATAACTTGTTTATACAGTTTAGGTAATTCGTCTTTGGTCATTGATACCTGTTGTCAAATGTCAATATACGCTTAATTCTCATTGCACTATACGTTTCTCAATCCGATGTGTCCGATGTGGCCGACGTGACCGATGTATATCAATTAATGGAAAAATTTCTGAATACGCACTTTTTAAAGAGATCGTATCGAAAATCGTTTCTTCTAGAACGTGACTGATGAAATGTCGTTCAACTTCGTAAATTTTGAAGGCTGATCGGGTTATCGTTATTCTTGATGTCAAAAAGAACGTTGCACCGGGCCAATCGCGGGCGCGACGGTGATTGCTTTACCAAAATTTTAATGAGGTGCTTGATAATAAGGTATATGCTAATGCCCCTTTGCACCCACACTTTGCACTTTGATCCGCCGGCAACGTAACGTGACGCGGTGTTTGTATACGCATTGTATTTTCAATCCTACGCAATTTACCTCTCTCGATTATAACAATCAGTCGCATTTATCGGGTTGTTTCAAGAGCGTGATGACCTTTTAGCAACGAATTTTGAACGCATCGATACCGTTTCGATCATCTATTTCAACTCTGTTTATTAATGGCGCAACTCGCGTACTTGTTGTTCCGCTTATCGAATATTGTTATATGTTGTTCTTAAGCTTTGCCACTCAATTGTAATCACATTTGGCAATTATCAGATTGCAACATCTATTCTCGTGACAAAGTGTGCAATGTACAGTAATTTAAACGTCTTAATAACTAGAATTTTACGATTTTACTCTATATAATACATATAATTTAGAGATTTTATAGCTACTTGATTCAATTACCTAAAACCTAAAACCTTTAATGCATTAAATTATTTTTTATAATTTGCAAAGAATTCTCGAATTGATTTTTTGCTGTAAAAATTTGACGGGATTGACATTTGCTGTCTGTTTTACTTTTAATATCGAATATCTGAACGATTAATTCTTAAACTTAAACATTGTTAAAGCGCAGAAAATTCTGCGTATATTGATATTATTTTTTAAAATTATCTTTAATATATATATGTATATATGATAAATATTATTTAACGATTCGAATAATCACATACTATGCTTTTTTCACAATTTCAAAGGTCATCTTCATCATTTTATCGGTAAGTGTCAAACTCGATATTGTGTAACATTTATATCGCCAAACCTTACACCTTTAAACGGCTGATAAATCGTTATTGCCTTATAGAAAGTACGCCGAAAAGTGTCTCGGTCATCGGATTATCGCAATATTGCGCTTTCAATTGAAAGCAGTTGCTGCATACCTCGAAGAGGTAAACGCGATAACCTCGCAAAATTTGTCCGATAAACAGGCCGAGATTCTCGAATATTTCTCATGCTTGAGAGTACTTGAAAATATTCGACTCATGATTAAATGCGCCAATAATCTGTAAATATTATCAAAATTAATTTGGCTGATAAAGTTGACTGATGAACGTGACTGATAATTTGATAATTCTTTTAAATGACCGATACGAATTCTGACGATTTGATTTTATCAAAGAATTATCGAGATGTCATTCACCTTTTGTCAAAATTGCTGGATTGACCTGTATTATCGCATATTGAACGGCGAATTAAAAATTATAGCATTAATGCTGACAAATAAATGTAGATTTTGATACATAATGTAATATATAATTTATTTTTATATACGTTCGCACAGGAAAGTATTTTAAAATATAAGTTATATTTTATACAATTATTTTTATCTTACGTTTTAATTGATAAATAATCTATTTCGTCAAAAAAATGTATAATTTTAATCCGATGTTTAATGATCTATGAGCGCGCAGGTCGCGCTTTTTATGCGAATCTAAGATAAGATGAAGAGACGGGGGAGACTCGACTTGCATCCATCATCAACCTTAAGTGCAAGTCTAGAATCCGTTAAATGCGGGTCATTGTCAATGCGAGAGTTTATATACACAATAGTAGCGTGCAACGAGGTTATCAGCGAGGTTTGACCCGATTTCTAACGGACGAGTGTCCAAGCAACAGTCATAGGAATAACGGACTCCCCAAAATAACCTGGACCCGTTATTAGCCGTTAGAAACGAAACCTGTTGGATTGGCATAACGTGGGTCCTTCCGAGGCATTTAACGTGCACCGCTACGTTACTCCCTTACTCCGTTCACGCATCCGAGAGACCATATCACTTACTCGCAAGTTAAAATCGATGATACAGACACTTTTACAAGATCACATTGCTTGCATTTTTACATTGCATTATCAAAATTTTTTTTCTACAGACAAAAAAAGAAAGATTATTTTTATTTAACTTTTATTTTTTATACTTGTACTATTTTTATTGTTACGCTTTAAGATGGTATTAATCGTAAGATAATCGCTATATTAAATCGTTACTTTAATTAAATTTGATTTAATGTTTGATATTATAATTTAATTTTCTATGTATTTTTTCTTCCCATGAAAATTCTCTTTAATATAAATTTCCTGAAAATACATATCGTTCTCGATAAACATGAATCTTTGAGATATATAGTATATAATGACTCTCTGAGAGAGAGAGAGAGAGAGAGAGAGAGAGAGAGAGAGAGAGAGAGAGATGAATCACATGCAATGAATGGGCGCGTCGTGTAGGCCGATTTAAATCGACAATGTCAACTGTTTAAGAATACGGTACAATTACTGTATGTACAACAGCGAGTACCGGTATATTTATCGAGTCCCACTCTGACCCACATATGCGATTCAGTGCCTGAAGAGATGCAGCCTGCAACCTTGTGAGATGTGGCAGAGGTGGATTAAAATGAAGTAACCGCGTCTGATCACCTCTCAACTTGGTGAAACTTAAAAAGCAAATTCAAAATTATACAATCAAAGACGGAGAAAATACGATTTTACGAAAATAAATGACAACAAAGTAATAATTTCGGCAACAAATTACAAATGCATATAAATACGACTGTCTCAAAAAGTTGAAAAATTTAATTATTATATTTATACACTTCAATCATGAATTTTATCAGTTTCTAAGGTTTAAGTATATTTTCTATTAAGATTTACTATGTATAAATTTATTACACATACTAACAAACTATAAATATATGTTATACTATATATAGATAGTTATAAATATATATAACATATTAAGGTGTATCCAAAGACTAGCTTTTTTGCACGATACTGGAGACTCCAACGGGAATCGATAACAGATATCTCAGAAACTTTTACTGCGGCGATTATTTTTATGTCAAAGTAATCACTTCTGCTTTTCCAATTTTTAACGATTATTATTTTTTAATGAACAAAGTCACTTTGCTCAACTTCAATGCGCTATAAATGGCTAAATAATTCTGATCGTATCTAGTTGTAAAGCATTTCACACGTCACCGACGTGTAATGAGATACGCGCGATACACGATATGCTTTTCATTTATCGTCAATCGAGCGTTCGAGTTCGACGGCCGAGAGTCCTTGTTGCAATATCTCTCACGTCGGTATAATCGAAATATATACATTTTTTTTTTGAAATGTGATAAAATTTTGATATACGTGACGTTGCGAATATCAAGCCGACTCTCAAGATCCATCTGTTGAACCATATCACGTCTCGAAACTGGTCGAGTTCCTCGAAAGAAACGCGACTATATAAAACAGGGGTTTTACTTTACTACGCGAGAACTAGAACTCCCGCGAGTGAGAGGTACTAAATCTTTCGGCTCTAGGTTAAATACGCGTCTAAGCATAACCGCGCTTAGCATACAAGCATCCGCGCTATTTTTTTGCGATAAATCTTTCCTCTCCTTCTTCATGCTAATGTGCACTATTGGTAAGCTTGTTGTATACAGCGGATGTTCTTCTATATACGCCAGCATATGCTGCTCTTATAAAATCAACATAAAATTTGTTAGTTAAAACAATATTTAGAAGCATCATTATGATATAAAAATGAAACGATCTGCTGTAATCAATTATTATTGTCTTGTATAATTATCAATAGGTGATTATTGTGTGCTGTTGTTAATGATTCATTTTATATACTCAGCATACGCGTAGTTATATTAACATCATTACCGATCGCATCATTAATAAACGGATATCCGTCTTCGTAATTGAAAATCCTAATGAATGCAAATAGCGGAACAGACTGTATTCGCAGCAAGATATACCGCATTCTATACTTTGCTTGAATGATATTTTTTTATTATAACGTTCTTTTACTCTCAAGAAACGAAGAGGCATACGGCCGTTGAGCGATCTTCTTATTATAGACATTAAACTGAGACATTTACCGAGCGTGTTGAATGTAATTAACGTACGTCCTTTCTACTTTATAAATCAGATTGACGAAGAAAAATCAATCGATAATGAGATTTCTTTATGGCGAAAAGTATTGAGTATTTTGCCCTAATTACACATTGTCGCGCCACAGCGAAAAAGTCACCTCGCCAATCTCACCTCGGGGTTTCTCTAATGTCGAGATTAACGGCGTACGTACCGCTAACTAAAGCTATCGCGGAAGCGGGCGCCGATACAGCACGGCGTTTTCTCAGGAATAGCAAGAAGTGGACTCGGAGAAAAAGGTATCGGCGCCGTCCAGCTCTCAGTAATTGTTCGCCGTGCGCGATACCCTCCAATTAGAAGCTCGCGTGATCAAGCAACAGTACACGAGCGGAGGTATCGGCTAGCGCAATGCGGCGCGATAAATGAGCGGCGGTCTGGTACTCCGGTATGCGCTCGCGAGCCCGTACACACGCGCGGAATTACGCACACGCACACGTATGGCATTCGTATACAGCCGGCAATATAGCCGGGGCCCGATCGATCGGCCGTATAAACGTAAATGCGACACACGTGAGCGGTGTGCCCGCTTACTCGTTGAAACCGGGGCTGCAATTTCTGATTGTTTACATGCGAGGGCATTGCCCGGATGCCGCTTACCTTACACACATTCCAGATGTGTCCCACCACCACCACCATCACCACCTCCTCCTCCTCCTCCTCCTTTTCCTCCTACGGCCGCACCACCTTCTACTACACACCACATCGTGGTGCGGAACGGTAGTGCCGCTCTAGTCGTTGCCTCACCTTTTGCTGGGCACTCTATCAGAGGGCCCCCTGCCGTCGATCGGCCGGCACGGCGCCGATACTGATAAGTAGAGAAAATAAGGAAATGCCCTGAGGTAATACCACAAATTTCAAGGTTTTTGTCGGGTCTACGTGGGTGGGAAGCCGATCAGATGTTTCCATCATAGTTTATTTACTTATCAAATTTTTTGGTGATACACTATCATTCAAATCTTCTGTACTTATTGTAGATTACTGGTACTTGTAAGAAAGCTGTCCTAGCTAGCTAAATACAGAATAGATCTATCAAGATTTTGCGAGGATCTAACATATCGAGCGGCTTCTCGCGATCGAATAAGAAGAGAACGTAGTTAATTGACGTGCAGATCCTCCGAGATGACTCGTACGCCCGTTATCTGCCATCCGTTATCATATCATCGGTGCCTTGTTTTATCTGCATGTTTTATTTCGCATCAGTGACACCGCTCTTATTTTATCGGCAATGTTATGTGAGCGTCGTTATCCAAGGTATAACTTACATTCAAGTGTAAGATCGATATCGATTACCCGATTATATCAGTCGGCAGGTCAACAACCTGTGCACCGTCATAAGGCGCAGCGTACGTGACCAGAAAGCTCCGGCTACGTGCATCTCGACGAATTCTATTAGTACATAGAGCACCGGTTAAGCCGACCGCCGCGAATTCGTTAAGGAAGAAGAATGTTGGATGACTTATTGGTACGTGCGAGGAATTATGGACCTGCCTGCGCAGCGTTCGCAATAGCGAAGAACGATCGTGCGCGATAGAATGCCATGCCATTGTTGCGACTAACGCGACTATGTAAATCCTCGCTGACCGGATTAGCGTTTATTAGCGCCGTCTGAGCAGTTTATTAGAGCCGTCTCCCGCGACGGAGAATTAACCTATATACTCACCTCATCTCATCGCCCTCTCTTTTTTTTTCTCCATGTATAATAAAGCCGCGCGGGACAATTGCGGTCGGACGTAACGTCTTCCCGTTTGGGGCGCCCCACTTTGAATTTTGACCGCTGCCAAATTGCACGTATAATTAATAATTATATATATGCGATACGGACTCTTGATCCCTGGGCATAATTAGGACCAATCGTAACCCGCAAATGTAATTTCCATCAATTGTTGCAATTTGAATTGCCGTCTGCTTCCACGCGGAGGGCAACGACCGAGCATGGAGCTTCCATGAGCCGGCAATGCTGCGACCTACTTGAAATCTGAGATACGCGCGAGAATATACGTGTCGAAATCTCGCATAATTATTTCTGGTTAAATCAAGATTCGAGCAACAGCGAGCTCCGGTTTCCTCCGCGCGAGATTCCGCGGGCAGGGCCGAGTCTTGAGATTTCGCGAGTCCGGCGCCGCCGTTTCGGGAACTCGCGAACTCGTCGGCTCTCGGCGCTCGGCGCTCCCGCGCGGCGAGAAATCCGAGGAAACCAGGTGCGCGCTTTGCGCGCGTCGCGTCGCGTCGCGTCGCCCAACTCTCCCCGATTTCCATCGCGCGAAATCCCCGGTCGCATACCATACGTCCGGCCGATGCATGTCCGATTTAGCATGCCGCGAATCGCGCCTGCGACGTGATCGTGATCGTGCTCGTGCTCCTCGCGCGCGCGGTAGCGCCCCGTGCTCGTCCGCGCCCGCGGCTCGGACGGGAAGGGAGCAGCCGACACGTCCTCCACATGGACGGTCGTTCACCCTCGCCACTGGATCACAGACAGAGCGTAGACCGTGTTTCTCCGTCCGTCCTCTTCCTCGTCTTCGTCGTCGCCGTCGCCGTCCGATCCTCTCCAGCCTCTTCGTTCGCGCTTCCTCTTCTTCGTTTATCGAAACGAATTCTGAGTCATTTCCGTTGCTTCCGCTTCCTTTCCTCCTTTTCCGCGCACCATGGATGCGACACACCGCGAGACGTTTCTAATTTTCGAACATGCCCCAGCGTTCGCAAGTACGCACTCGCGTTCATCGAGGCAAAATAAAAGAGGGAGACGGCGAGGGGTGGAGAGAGGGGGGGGGGCATGACAATTTTCTCCAGAGAAGTCTGTTTCGCGGTCGTTCACCTTTGCGAACGGTCACATTAAGGGGTACGGACGTGGTGTGTTGCTCCTTTATTATTTTTTGTTTATTTCTTTTTCTCTTGTTGCCGACGAAGAGAGATTGGATTATGACTGATTTTTGTCCTCATCTCTTCTCGCTCCATTTATTCGCAGCGATCGCAATCGCGCCAAGATCGAATCATGTCATTGTTTAATTAATTTATCTTTCGTCGATACTGCTAATTGACGTAATAGAAATATATAGGATTTTAATGATTCTAAAATAATGTTGAAATTTTACTTTTGAATATTACATTTTTAAAAGTGTCTTATTTTCTATGAAATAAGACTTTAACGTCAAACCAAGAGAAGCTTTTTTAAAAAATTAGAAAAAGTGCATTTTTTGTAATTGGTATATGTATTGGGGAAATTAGGATGCAAGAGAATAATTAAATTCAATATTTGTTGCATGTAATATTTCATGTGTATGTGCGTATGTACAAAATTATGTTATATTTAAGATATTTCACAATAATCTTTTTAGATGAGATCTAATTAATTTATAATTTTAGATTCTGAGAAAAATATTTATTTTTAATATTACTTTACCGAGTGATGACGTCGATGATGGAGAAAACTCTGAACGATAATAGGGATGATGTCCCTGAATAAAATCAAGGCTTCTGTCAATCTAGAAAAGCAGAAAAGTCATTTCGATGTTGACTCAAACAAATCTCCAAGACATGTTTTTCTATTCGTTCTGTTTACGAAAACCTACAATCGAAAGGATGAGGGAACCGAGTTAGGACGGTGAAAGTAACAATGCTGCGTAAGAAGGGATATATAAGGAAAGATGCGGAGGATTCGAGGCTATTGTCAAGAGACTCTCTCTCTCTGTGCCGATGGTTGTTGTGCCATTAAAAAGTTGTCAGAGTTAATATTTAGTTTATGTAAAAGTTTAATTAAAGTTTTCAATTATGTACGAAGAGTATAAAATAGTGTTATTATCAATGTGTTTGAAAGTTAAGTACGTGTTGAAAGTTAAGTTTATTGGAAGTTAAATTAGGAAATTAATGAATAGTAGAATGAATAGGAGAAAAAGGGTTGAATTTTCTTGGTGTCCGCAAAAAGCCAATTTGTTCAGTGGAAATTCCAAAACTCATTTTTGGATATGAAAACATTTTAATTGAGCGTAATGATACTTTGCATCGCAACATATCCAATAAAGAAAAGCAAGTCAAAATTTTTACCAGAAATGACTATATCGGAAGAAGAAATAAACGAGCATATTAACAAGAAATATCATCGGCGTTTTCAGAAAAGAAGAAAAACCTAAAATCCTTGCCTGTTTAGATGGACAAAAAATCGCTGGCAACCGTCTCAGCTGCATACAGAAGAATTTACAGGAAAGTATAAAAAGCTAGATACCTTAAGAAATACAACAGTCCTGTCACAAAGCCTTCGTTCAATTAAGAGAGAAGAAAATGAAGTTCTGTCTTTCTTTAACTTCATTTGAAAACGGGTTTTTCCAGAGAAATGAGTCAATGCGATATCGGGCAATAATGAATTAGCATACGTCGGCCTCGCAATTGATCGAAGGTAGTCGTACCGATATAATCTTCGTACTCTGCACTCCGCCGAGCGATCGCGCGAGAGGCGACGTGAGCTTGTATTCGCGAACGATATATTCCGAAGATCGCGAAGGTTATCTGGACGCGCACGTGGAGTCCTTCATCGACGCGACGAAGTCACGAGGATAATCGAGACGCGCGTGGCTCGTCGGCGGTATCGATACTCCCCTTTCATTGACCTGCGCGCTGAATCGAGCAAATGACGAAGAGAGAATCGTTACGTTCTCCATGTTCTGGATCAATGACCGAACAAGTGCAATCTCCGACTCGCACGAATACGCATTTCGAGTACATCGGCGTGCGCGCATGACGTTGCGCTGCGAGAGAAACTTATCGAAGTGCGAAAAATTGAGATAGTCGCGCCTGCGTCGCGATTATTACCACGTATCGGATAAGTTCAATGTGAATCAATGCACTTAATTACACAACTTAATCAGCAAAGCGGAAAGTTTTAAGAGGGCCCTGACTGGAGACGTTTACATTTTTTGATGTCTCGCGAAATAATTTATGTTTTTATGTTAAGATAAAAGAACTTGTCGGAATGTCGTAAACATTTAATTTTATTATATTCTACATACCTATACATTAACTCGCGAAACTGATAAAATCGTATCAGTGTTACAAAAATTTATTTCTTTTAAAAATTCGTTAAAATATATGTAGCAAGATTATAGATAATTTTATGCTAATACTAAAAGATCGTTTTCATCGAATGCCTTCTTCTCAAATGAATTAGTAGTAGATAATTGTTGTGTAATACATTTGATCAATGATGACTTCGTGAGTCACACTGAATGTGTAGAATACATTTTTTCAAAGAAATTTTATTATACAGAGATGTTTTCGAGAGGGGAGGAGCATTAGAGATAATTGTATAAATAGTTGTAATAGATATTGAATGCATATTTACGTGTTCTTACAGAAAGAAAAGGGTATTATCATTTTGTCGCGCATTGAAATACGAGTTCGACTCCGCCGTTTTTGTAAGACTGATGCTGACGTTCGCTTTAGCGCAAAGTGCTAATTCCGTGGAAATTCCACGTTTGTAGACAACGACTCGAGTTTTGGCGAGTCTAAGCGACTTATCACCCGCTGGAGACGGACAGAGTCGTAAACTGAAACGAACACGTTACATTCGTTCGGAACGCGTAACGAAAACGATTCCGTCTGCTGTTGCATAAAGTGATCCGACTGGAAGGGATATCATAAATCAATTTCAGTTAGATAATCGGATTCCTAAAACTGTTTTCCTGTAACCCGTGTCCACGTGTCTTATTACTCTGGCGACACGTGATGAACATATAAACACGCCTTGGCTATTTATATAACCGATACGATTCTGACCGTTTCGTCTTATTTCATAAAAGCATGTTTTTACGAAATTGAGAAAAGAACAGAACAAACTATTTCTCAATCGCTATTTAAAATATTCAGATACATACATTATTTAACTTTCTATTTCCTTTTATCTATTCTATTCCTTTATGCCTTTATCTCGGTGAGACTCTAATATCTTAAATGTAATCGACCCCACGAAAAATGGTCAGGATTCCGACGGAATCAGAGAGAAAAAGGACCATTATTTTCATCGGAAAATTTTAAGAACATTGTGAAGTTCTACACCGTCATTTGCGTTCTATTGTCATCGTTTGCTTTTCCTTATTTGGACGGGCTGCGATGTACCGGACGAATAAATATGTCCAAATAGAACAAGAGATGTCAGTTTTACATGCAAGCAGCATGAAAATTCACTTCGCACTCGTCAACGATATATAGATTTTATTGAACTGTTAAAAAAATACTGTGTTTGTTAAATCCGCAAAGTTAAAATTTATCAAATCTTATCGATTGCAATGTATGTACATTTTTATTGCCTCATGTAATTACCGTAATATTGTGTCCGCACTGGAATAATAACTGCAGCGTACGTGTCTATTTTATCAATACGTTAGTCATTTATTCGCCGCGGTGAATGATCCTTATAACTGATTAATTAGACTTCAAACTTCAAGTGTCCGTGAACACGAGAACGAAGGCGGTTATCAGCGGCAGGTATGAAGCAGGTTATTCACCCTGAGATGCAGGTTTATCATGACAAACGACTCGATTCCCAAACGAAGTATCGGTGAGGGAAAATTATCGTATAGTAACATCGATGCAAGGCATCGATTGTCTCCGGTGACTTCGTGACTGCTTTTTGGACTTTTCAACGAACGTTGTGTGTTCCTTATATAGGAATGTACGCGGAAATGCACTGTTGAATTACGTAGAGAACGCAAAATTCAGAAATATGAATAATTATTATAGATAACATATAAATCGCATATTAAGTAATTAATTAGAGTAATTTATTAAAATTTTTTACAAGTATCTTGAAAATTTTATTCTTTTGTCTTTTATCATATTGATTATGAAATTAATGTGTAACCTCGGTTGTTAATTAGTAGTTAATTACTGCACGAAAATATTGACATAACCGCCATATATATAACTACGTATTCTTAATAATTTTATAATACTTCATTAGCGGTGCGAATCATTGGCCATTTAAGAGAGCTCGTGAGATCTCCCCGCCTTTAAACCGTTTGCGTAATTATGAGCTTCATTAAAAGTTTACGAATATTGGCGCTCGGGATGAATGCGTTGGTGATTGAGATTAATTAGATTTACACGTAACGGCCGCCGCGAATTATGACTGTCCGAAATCTCGACGGGCGACGCGTCTGACCAAATGACCCCGAAGATTTGATAAGAGGAGGCAACGTCGATGCAAAGTCATCGATCGGCACAATTTGCGAATTGTGATGCAAGCGGCCGATTATGAGACAGCCCGTTATTTCTTCGCGCGGCACGTAGGCATTCATTGCGAAGTGTAATCTGCGCAAGCCGGCCAGTCAAAATATATTCGCGTCAGCGTATCCATGCGCGCGGAGTAATATTTTCAATCGCGATAAATTGCTCATAACGACGTTCATCACTTATTTACCATCAATGTTGAATATGCGTTTTATTGTGAGCCGATTCTTCACTTTCGTTTCTAACTTGGAGCTTCAGCTAACTATATAAAAGTTTATGTAATAAATTTAATACGTGTCTTATTTATCAATTATTGTGATAATTAATGAATATTTTACGATAAAATTAGTAATATGATGTAATATGATTTAAAATAATATATACCATGCAGAAGAAATACTTGAATTAATTGATACTGCTTCAGATTTTCTTTTTTTTAATTGTTAGTTATACAGTAACAACAGGATAAGTTAATAATTTAAGTACTAAACTTATAATAAATATTGAAAAACTGCTTTTATCCTCGTCTCAAAAATTGTGTGGCAATACAATCGTCATTACGTGATTTAAAAAGAAGATTATGTATATGAAGCAAGATATATTTCTTTATTTCTAATTGTAAGTCATAATAGTTCTTTATTTCGGTTCACTTTTACAAGAACATAAAATACGATAAAGTATTACAACGTGATTGCGATGTTATCTATAAACAAATAGAGATTTTATAGAAATATCTATACTTATCATTACGCAATAATAATGTTCAAATTATCTCTATTTTATAAAAATATCTGTTTATTACTGTTCAATAATTAAGTCCAAATTATCTTTGTGTGTTTTATTATCAGTTCTACACAGCTTACTATCTCGATTAGATAGATTGTTAATTATAAATAATTCTTAATTCAACGTGACAGAGAGAGAGTTCAGATTTGAAGTAGTAATGTGTCAGAAGTGCGTTTTCATTCAATACATGTGACACTAATAAATCTGATCATTAAATAATCAAACGATTTTTCCCAAAGTTTTTCAAAATTTTTGTCTGCGTGCAAACATCGGTCGTGCAATAATTCTAATTACATTTCTAGTCAAGTAAGAGATCAAATGCGGATATCGAAAAATTCAAGATCCGTTTTTGAACCGAGACGAGATCAACAAATTCATTTATGCAACGAATCGTGCAATAAATATTCCGAGGAATAAAAATATTTATTTTCACAAAATTCCACGTACCACGTCTATTTCTCCATTTTTCCAAACGAAGTGATGCATTCGACGAGACGCGATGCAGTCGCGATAGCTGTCTGCGCAACGAGCTCGATCGTCGACGCAGCGTTGGTCGTGCCCCACCGCGATCAGGGAAGGACCCCGCGGGAAACCATCTCTCCCCACCATGATGTTCTAGGATAAGAAGCCTCGTGGTCTTGGGCCCTCCCGAGAGCGGGGATCATAGGTCCGCCCTCTACGATAAGTGGGAGAACGCCGATCGTGCGTAACATCGGTACATTTGTCGGGTGCTCTTCACCAAGGCGATCGGCGTATCCCCCACTTATACAAATCGACCCCACCGCCCACGGTGTTCCTCTCTCTGTCGTTCGGCCACCCCTCCATACCAAGGGACTGTTGGGGGCAGTAGATGATTCACTATATAAGACAGGCAAGGACAAGAAGGTGTATGCTAGTACATACAATCCTTCCGTGGCTCGCACATTTCACGACGTGGCGAGCGGCGGCGAATTTGGCTGCGGCGTTGACCGACTTTTTATTCTCTCTCTTCTTTTCCTCCTCCTCTTCTCCTAGTTGGGCTCCTTCTTACCTTCTCCTTCCTTTGCCTTGAAACTACATTGTTATTTTATATCTTTTCGGACCTTTGAACCGTCCCCTTGTAGTTTTCACCCTTCCTTACCACCCTACAGCCGAGACATTACTCAACTTTGTCTCGATCGGAGCAGTCACATATAAGACGTAGAGTCGAACGGACATAGTATAGTCTGAGCGGACGGAGCAAACTGTGTCGTTTTTTTTTTTATCAAGAGACTAAGAAAAAGAGAAACGTACGAATATAGAGACTTTGTGCGATATATACGTCAGTGATAACCACGCAACGACAGGCACTCGAAGACATTTACCAGCGCTTCGAGATCACGGATCCTTGATCAATCGGTGGTCTGTGATCGATACAAGATGCTGGTGGAACCAATCATGCTGTGGCTCTGGCACAAAATGGGCGGAAGCATCAACGAGGTCCTTTGCACCCTTTCAGTGTTCGCCTGTGTTTCTCTACCGGTTTTTCTTCTGGTGAAGTGGGTAATATACATCAAAAACTTGCCGCCCGGCCCATGGGGAATGCCGATCTGGGGCTACTTACCCTTTATGAAAAGCCCCACGCACTTGCATTTCCACGAGCTGGCCAAGAAGTACGGTAAAATATTCAGCGTCACCATAGGCTCCGGATTGACCGTCGTTATCAGCGATTATCGCATCATCCGCGATGCGTTCAGAAGGGAGGAGTTCAGCGGCAGGCCGCGCACTGACTTCATGAGCATCCTCGACGGATACGGTAAGTGTCAAAAGCACAGCAGATTCCAATAATACGCTTTAATCTCGCACGCTCTCGTATCGTCGGGGCGGGTTAAAGCACTCTGCCGGCTCGCTCGTCTTTCGCACGATTTCCACATTTTATCGTTCTTCGCTCGTGCCGTGCGTCGGGATTATTCTCAATGCTGGCTGATATCGGAAACATTTTTTTCTTTAGTGCGTTTTACTAAGCGAAACTAGCGAGACTATAACGAAATTGGAATACGACATTCGAGGAAACTTTATACGGGTGACTTCTCTTCCGTGATCGTTTCTACGATATTTTCCGAACCGTCGCGTTTCCGATCGGTCACGGCTATTGATTTCCACGGTTGCTTCTCGGTCAATGCTAGCTTGTGCTTCGAGATGTTGCAATCGATCGTCCGCGAACCGATCGATACCGTGAAAACGAAACGAGTCCGCGGATGACGCGCCGCATATGAGAGAGTTATCGCGGTTTCCGTAGCTCAGCATCGTTCTCGTTGCTGTTGCAGGCATCATCAACACGGAGGGTGCCTTGTGGGAGGATCAGAGGAGATTCCTTCACAAAAATCTTAGAAGTTTCGGCATGTCGAATATGAGTCGCGAAAAGACAAAAATGAACGAGAAAATCATGGTTAGTACCAAATTTGGATTTATAATCCTGCAATTTGTTGATTTATATAGCGAGTACTATAAAACTTTTAAGATGCGTATCTAAGCATCTCTACGTGATATTTTAAAATTGCGATATATAAAATATATCATTTATAATTTAATATAATACGAAGGCGATATTCTCGAGATATACGTTTTTCTTTAATTTATCAATATTCTGTACTTAAATACAATATGTAAAAATTTGTTGTAATTAATTACTAATATTTTGTTTTATATTTATATTTTGTATATAAAAATATTTTTGTGAATACGATATTGATAAAAATTTTCATTGCATGAAAATAAATTATCAAAAAATTTAATCCAAAATACCGTAAAATAAACGATCACAATATTTTGATTTAGCACGAGGTCGAAATGTTTCTTAACCGAGTGGAGTCGAAGCGAGGGGCTCCTACAGACATCTCGTCCTATCTGGCTCTGTCGATCAGCAATGTCATCTGTAAGCTTACAATGAGCGTACGCTTCCACCTTAATGACCCGAGATTCGAGAGGTTCATGAAACTCATTGACGAGGGATTCAAACTCTTCGCTTGTTTGGCGTCTGTGAATTACATACCACTGTTCCGCCACCTACCATGGTTCCATGATATCCGAAATAAGATCTCGCAGAATCGAGCGGAGATGGCTGAGTTTCACCAAAACATTATTGATGACCACAAAGATAAATTCAAGAAGGACAGCATTAACGACATCACTGATGCCTATATACACGAAATTCGGCAAGCCGAGAATGAAGGTCGAGAGCTTTTCCAGGGAAAAGATAAAGGTGAGCAGAAATCAATTTTTTCAATCGATTTTTTCAAAGGGTACGCTACGCTAGTCCCACGTATCAGCATTATTTCAAGTAATATTAATAACATTATATTCGTAAAATTTAATGATTTGTAATATATGAACATTTCTTTGAACGGCTGGTTTTTTTTTCTTTACGCAGATCGTCAAATGCAACAAATTCTGGGCGATCTTTTCTCTGCGGGTATGGAGACAGTGAAAACGACATTGAAATGGGCGGAGCTTTTCATGGTGCTCAACCCGGAAATGGCAAGGGAGGTACAGGACGAATTGGATAGGGTTGTAACAAGGTCAAGATTACCCACGCTAGAGGATCTTCCCAACCTTCCAATCACAGAGGCAACGATTCTAGAGGTTCTTCGCAGGTCCAACCTCGTACCACTTGGAACCCCGCATGCTACCACACGGTAAAACTTTACTATTTCATCTTCGATTTGTTCCCGTACGATTCTTTGACGGAAATGCTCTTTGTTGTCCATTCCCTTTCTCTTTGTTGTCCTTTCCCTTTCTCTCTACGTGAGCTAAGATTTCACAACGGGTCCTCGCCTTCCTCCTCGGCGGCTTTCCGTCTGACATATCCCTCGTGCCTCGCTCGTGCGCGCGCGACCGTTTTGGATGATTATATTCGGCAAGAAAAAGTGAAAGCAAAAGGTGTGTGGCCTCTTGTCTGCTTTTCGGCTGGGTCGCCCCGCCTTTTCGAGGCGCCTTCGAGGTCGATGACACCGTTTCACAGAGAGCCTGTTTGAGCCGAGGCAGATGGATCGGATATCGATATCTATTGAAAATAGTTGTTAGGAATAATCGCGCATGAAAGCAGTGTTAGAAACGGCGCGGGCGGCACGGTTTCACTTCTTTGCGAAGAACGCGGCCAGAAAGAGCGTGACAAGCACACGTGCGTGCGTGTAAAAAGCCAAGTTTGTGACTGACTCCACCAACAGATTAATATCCCGTGACCATTGAAATATAAAATTATCAAACATTAAGCACAGCAATTAAATTTTGCGTGAAATTTTAGATTTACATGTATTATGGTTTTTTTTATATTTAATAGAAAATTATTGATAACGAAACGAGCCAATTTTTATCGCATATGCTTAAAATCATGCTTTAATCATAAGAAAATATATCCTGATCCTCTCCAAGATCAATTATTTTCAATCGATTAATCGCCATTATTAGCTGGAATTTTAGTAAAAATGTTGCCTAATTAATGTTGCAGGGACGTAGAGTTGGACGGTTATAAAATCCCAGCCGGTACTACCGTGATACCGCTATTGTACTCAGTGCATATGGATACGGAACTCTGGGACGATCCGGAAGCCTTTCGGCCTAACCGTTTCCTTGCCGAGGACGGTAAAGTCCGTAAACCGAACTACTTCATACCCTTCGGAGTCGGTAAACGAATGTGCATGGGCGAAGTGTTGGCACGCATGGAACTCTTCCTGTTCTTCAGTTGCATGATGCACAACTTTAACTTGACCCTGCCCAAAAGCGCCCCTTTGCCCAGCTTACGTGGCAATGTCGGTATCACAATATCGCCGGAACCCTTTGAGGTTTGCTTTCTGAAGAGGCCTCTTCAGACCAACGTGATGGCCTATATGGCCAATAACGCTGAGGCCTCCACGCCTATTCGTAACATTGGCAGCCATTAAGTGTCCTCAACGGATTCCAGAACACGGGCACGGTACTTGTTCCTATTGCCACAGGAGAGGCGAACAAAGAGAAGAGATTCGCAAGTCGCGTGCTGACGCCATGGGGATCCCATCCACGCTCAGGCACGTGCGCATCAGCTGAGATGGAGACCCGTAAGATTATCTAATTGTACGATTAATTGTCGGAGAACGGTCGAACGTTCACGCTTTGTCGAAACCTTCACGTAAAATCAAATATTTGCAGTAAATTTTGACATTGTTATAGCTGAAAAAATTACACATTCACTTCGCTAAAAAATGAGGGAGTTTAGTTAAAAGTTTAGTTCTGTTAAAAAACCTAAACTAACTTTTAAAAACTAAAAATTCTCTGAAATTATACATGAACGATCGTTCTCTGGAATCTAAAATAGTATATAATTAAAAATGTTTTAGTGTAAAATTAAAAAATGAATTGAGTCTTCAAGAACAAAAAAAAATTGATAGGTTATAGAAAGTTACTGAAATAATTTTGCTAATAGAATAGAATGTAAGCTAGGTTCTCGAGCGTGTATCCAATACATGTCTGTCCATTTAATTTTGGCAAGATTTTATATGATTCCCATTTCTAATTACGAAGTTCGTTATTAACACAAATATACTTTTTACAATTTTATCTTTTATCTCTAAAATGAGATTTTATCCTTTATATCGAGGTTTTAAAAAATCTACAATTTAAATTATTAAAAAAATTAAAAAAATTTTTTTTAAATCATTTAAAAAAATCTACAATTTAAATTATTAAAAAAATTTTGAAAATTCGTGACCTTGCCAATCGTGGTTTCTTTTCACAGCGATTACGAGACAAATAATTTCAAGCTGATAAAAAATTGATTAAGAAAGAAAAGAATAGTCCACCGTATGGTAACGTATCACATATACGAGCTGTGATACCGTTATCATAATCCTATTAAAAATTCTAAGTAGTCATTTTATTTTACTACGCCGGAACCGTAATAATAGATAAGTTTTGGCTACGTATATAATAATAGGTAAATTCGTGGTTGCGGAGGTAGTTTCTTTGTAAGACAGCTAGTCTAACATCGGATGGTCGAAAGAAAGCGGAAGTCCTCCTCGGCTAGCTTAGAGTACAAAAGGAGCATTACTTCGAAGAGCCTACATCTCCTCCCTCCTCCTTCTTACTCTCACAGTCTTTTCCGAACTCATCACTCAATTCCTTAATCGTCCATGAGTATTTATTGCTTTGCAAATGTTACTTTGCTCCCGCTCACCCTTGCTCCTCGCCTCGTATTTATTCGCGCTTAGTTCTAGATCGGCGAGATCGACGGGATTCCGATGTGTCTTGGACGGTTTCGACAGCGATTTCGTGCCTAACGAGTTCGCAATCTGTCGGTTCACGTCACGTTAATGACATTAATGACTCCAAATGCAACGAAACACCGATTTCGTGCCTAATGAATAACGTCAATTTTGCCACATTGTACTAAATCATGGCTCGTATCGAGGTGTTTCGTCTCTCGAAAGCTCTCAATTTGACACGGTTTATCAACGTTAACGACTTCAAAAAGTGATCAAACGATACCGATCACGATCCCGAACGCCGTCGACTCGTCATAGATCTCCGCGGACGAACGAGGATGGCGGCTCATTATCCGATGCTCCTCTTTCGTTCACGATAATAACAGTTATCCGTTATTAAGACAGAGAGAAAGACAATGAGCGAGAGAGAGAGAGAGAGAGAGAGAGAGAGAGAGAGAGAGAGAGAGAGAAAGACAGTATATTTGCGTATGTAATGTTAGGTTGCATGTAAGTATATAGATGATAGATTTGAGCGTGCGTGAACGTTAGCGTGTATATTTGCTGTACGTATTTTTAATATTATATACATAGCTGGTCGACGAATCACGTGCCGTTTGACGAGAAAATGCGAGACTGCCCTTGCACCCGAGACCGCTCGCGCCCAATATAGTTAATTTTTCTAGCGATTTTCTAACAGTGTGGGTCGTGCCAGTGTACTGGTCGACCCAGCTGGACAGAACAGGCCAGGCCCGTGAGCGATTTTCGTGAAAGTCGCCGTTGTGAGATTCCGTTGCGACATCCGCCATTCGGCGGACGACCACACAGCGCGGCGCGGCGGCCATTCGGAAATGAGAAAATGGAAAAAAAAAATTATGTATCAAGCAAACATCGATCGGGCCGATCGGATTGATCGGCCGCTACAGCTTGGGTGCGAGCGCGGGCTGAGGCTGTGAATCTAAGAGACCCCGGGATGTACGGTCGACGAATCATTGTGACGTCGTGCAGTTCGATTTCCCAAAGATATCCCAGGCTGTGCATCCTAAACAGCGACGAGAAGCCGCGCGGCGACGTCCTGATCTCTGAGATCAGGAGGGCGAATCCGAAACGTGTAAGCTTTTAAAGCGTACTCGACGACTGACGGACCCCTTTTAGCGGGATCGACGCCGCGCGGGCAAAGCTCCTTCGCTCAAGTATCCGATAGAGATAATTAGTCTTACCACATAGCATGCATGAATTACAGAATACCGCATTGTGTTCACCCATCGTCGACAGCGAAGAACATTTAACGTTCTTCTTTTTCTATGAAATAAAGATGTGTTTTACAACTGAGGTAACCGTCCGATAAGTGATTCATCCCTACCACCACAGTCCTAAAAAGATACTCGTTTTGTTAACAAGAATCCATTTAAAAAAATAATAATAATCAGAAGACATTCATCTCACAGATTCTGAAAATATTTCAAAATGCGATACAAACTTGAAATGATTCTTTTATTCTGTATTTTATAAATCATAAAACAACAAGCGTATTTAAGCGAAATAACAGTATTTAAGTGCACAGAAATATCGCTAGAGATTTCGATGGATATGCCAAGAAAACATACATTATACCATTCGTAACAGTGACGAGTGTTCGGCCGAATATATAACAAAAAAACTTTGAATTCTTTATCGATCGTTCCCGCGAAAAATTTCGTCTGGAAACTGCAATCTTGGGAACCGGATTCTTAAAGATGAGTAAAAAAACTTGTGGTTCTTCGGCTGCATACACCATCGGCCTTCGACTCTGATCTCCGTGATCGCGCGCCCATCCCTTCCTGTCGCTGTTCAATACTTGGAGGACTTTTGCTCGGGGCCTACGAAAGAGAACTGAGCTGGGCCTAGCTTTCTCTTCCACTGATCCGCTCAGTCTCGCATTTGGTAAAACGCTTTTTTTTCAATTCGTACAGGCATTCGTATTCTGCTGTGGCAAAAAACAGTCATGAATCTGATCTCGCTAGCTACTTTAACTGGGTGAGATTAAAAAAAAAAGGCCGTAATTAGCGTCAAATTGCGAAAAATTATTGTGTACTTTACTGGATAATTTTCGTGATAAAATCCTGTTTAAATGTTAAATAATAATTTTGAAAGGACAAGATTTTCATATTTGTTAGATGTTGGTTGTGATTGCTGTTTTTAAGATTTTTCTTAGCAGAAATTAACGGCTTATATACATAGCTTGAGCGTAATTGTCGGTTACGGTAATTAATTTGATATTTCCATGTATAAAATCTCGACGATTCCCGAAATTGTAAGAATAAGAAAGCTTTGGAAGCTGTTGGGGTAATTATTCACTGGTCAATAACTCTGTCAATAATCACGCGAGTTGACTCGTACGAACGGTACGTAAGATTCACGGCGGCACTTCAGAACGAGAGACGAGCGCGCTTGGCGCGCGCTTACATAAGAGAAACTCGCGCGTTCTGGGTTTCTAACGAAATATCGTCGCCGAGTACATTACGCCGGGGTAAGGTTAATGACACGAGAGTCAAGTGGCCCCAAACCGCGCGCAAGTTACGTAAGGTCAGCTCGGTCGGCCGCCGCGCCGCGCGCCGGTGCGTCCCGGGGACGTGCATTGATAATGGCGCATTTCCCGCAATATTCGTACACGCGAAAAACGCATCTTGGTTGCATCTGCTGTGCAACCGCGACACGTGGCGCCTGCTGCCCCAGTAAGGGCCCTTTTACCTCGCGCTTCGGTATGTAACTTCGTGGCCTTTTCTCGCCGAAGAGTCGGTCGAGCGCCAACTGGCCCGCCACAGTAAAGACAGAAAGTTTGAAGAACCGTTGCTTCAAGGCTTGGCTCAATGAAGCAGGAAGAGGCGTTTTGTGGTTTATTTTCTTCCTTTTTTTTTATTGCCCAGCACAAAGTTGAAAGTATGTTAGAGCAAGATCTCTTTTTATGGCCCCGAGAATCGCTTGGATTTCTTCATTTCTATCCCGATAGAAATTCGGCTGAATATCACGATGTAATCTGTCAGAAAGTTAACCGATCGTTTCCATGTAAGAATTGATTGGCGTTTTGTTTCGTTCGTCGATTTTACCTATATTATGTGTATGCATTTATATGCACTTGCATTTTTTCCAAATTTTAAATGGACTTATTATTTGTTGTATCAATTTTATTTATCTTGTACGTTACCACAATCGCAAAAAAAACTATCTTACAGCATTTCTTACGATTAGTAAAAGTCATTAATTTATTCCTAGGTGTATTTTACCGTTAATATATAGAATGTCATCCACCTTACTATATGGATAAATAATTAATTTAGATCAGAGAAATAAACCTAGGGAGCCCAGTAAAATTAGTTGATTCCTTTACAAGTCAATTTCGCGTTGGCTGTGCGATTTTATATTCACAATGCGATTCGTGTATCCCCTAATGACATTTGTACGCAAATATGTTAACGTGAATGAGAAGCAGGAAGAGGCCTTCACGAATGCATTCATCATTCATTTCGAAATTCACCTCGACCTTTTCTTTTCCTTTTAACGAAGCCAAATTCCTGGTTCTTTCTTTTCTTTATCTTCGGCAGTATTTTTCTGTGGTTGAAAATGACTAGAAGGAACCGGCCGGACTCAATTTCGGCTTAAGTGAACGGTGCGCTTATAATTTATCCAAGGTCGCTATATTGTGAGATAAAAACGCGTGTTGCATAATGCTGACGATATTTCACGAATCCGATGCGTGAAAAAGAAGAGTGGAAAAAAAGAGAGAGAGAGAGAGAAGAAGAGAGATGTGGAGAAAGAGCGAAGCGAAGGAACGGTTTATGTAAAATCATCTCCAGACGCGCGTGATCGCGTTTGACATTTTAACGGCTTGTGTCCGCGTATTGGAAACGCATAGTGGTAAAAACGCGCCAATGCGTAAAATACGAGCGAGGTGCGTGCGAATAAGTGTACCGCTCCGCTCCATTTCCATAGGGTTGGACATTTTCTCGCTGCTCGCCTCGCACCGTGCGCTTTAATAAAGAACGTTCCGTTTAATATCGACGGACTGAGATATTTTGTCGATGTCGAAATATAATTTAACTGCCGCGGTTCGCAATCACGCTACAAACGGACACACGTCTGACATCCTGCAGCATTCGCTACCCATCTCGTTATTATCTGCCTTGTGAGCCTCGGTCTACCCTACATGTAAAATCGAGACGCACTTCGTCCTTCGATTTCGCTCGATAGACATGTTAATGCAGTAAGCGCAAACAATAGTGAGAGATTCTCGATAAGGAAATGAAAAAGCTTAAGAGGAAATGCCGAAATTCCTAGATTCTTTCTTTTCTTCGTAGATATCTTAAGGTATCCTGAAAACAAAGAAAAGGAAGAACCTTTGGCACGTCTTTTTTAATCTTCTTCATTTCCTATCTTCTTTTCGATTAGTTGCCACTCTCTCCATTTTATCTGAATAATTTCCGTCCTCTCTTTTATCTCAAGTTCAATGACTTATTCTTTCTATGTATTTCTTAAAATATCTTAGCTTTTCTGATTAGGTCTTGTAACAGCTGTATTGTCGCTCCGCTCTTTCTGGTGCACTCAATTTTTTGTTGAATTTCTGATTTTGACGAACTTTGATAAACTCGATAAGCTTGCAATATGCACCCAATAAAATTATTATTATTATTAAAGAGATTATGACAGATTCTATTAAATAATATCGTGTATTTCAGTAACGTTTGTGATATAACTCATTGCGATTTGACCAAGTCCTCGGTCCTTGAGAAAGAAACGTAAATTGGCAGGATCGTTGAACTTTTAATAAATGTTGACATAATATGCAAAAAGAACGAGCTTGTTAATGTGTATGTTAATGTAATGTAAACGATCACTAGTCGAGTAAAATATATATTTTGTTTAAAGTTCATATTCGCAATCACAAACGGTATGAAGAAGTTGACAATAAAAGCGTGAAATATAAAGTGTAACGATTAATATTTGGAGTAAGAGCTAATAAAGGATAAGTATTACTATCAATTATATTTATTTAATATAAACGCGTACTTTATCCGCATACAGAAAAAAATAAAGCACGTATACGTAGACATAATATATTTATGAAATTCATATGTATTTTATTTTATATAATGTCACACATATAAGAAACATTGTTGCAAGTGTATATAAGCTTATTCCCGCGATGTAAAAACTAAGCGATGCGGTTTCGGAATCAGGGTAATTCCACACTCACCTTCCAGATCGATACGCATACCGGATGGCACGGAGATAACAAATGAATGAAGAAATCTTGCGGCGAACAGAAATAATATCATCTTGGCCAGTTCGTCACCGACGCACATACGTTTACCTATCGTATTATATGAAACCACAATGTACGTTTAATATCGTGCGAAACCGTTTCCGATCTTACGTCTCCTACGTAAACCTACCTGCTTGATACGGTAAAAAGGCTTTCGGCTTGACGAGGCTTCCATCCTCAGCAATAAATCTCTCCGGTTTAAACGAGAGCGGGTCGTGCCAGTACGAAGGATCGGTATGAATAGCCCATTGCAACGGAACAACCATAGTGCCTTTCGGTACATCGTAATCGCCTATTTGTGTGTCCTGAATGCAAATCATCTTGAGAGTTCACCTCAATTTTCATTTCGCGCGCACAGAAATATGTAAGATTAACCGTTCGATCGTTTGTTGCTGATGTTAATCGACCGCGAAGATATTAAATAATTATTAATATAAGTCATAATTAGGCGCTTTCGACTTCATGGAATGAAACGGTACGAAGAAGCACCGCGCTGCCCGTTGATTCTTTCCATTCTACTTGTCACCTGCCACAATTACCTCTATTGTTCCGTGAGGGATGCCGACCGGCACCACGCTCCTCAATCTTTGCGTCTCTGCGATGGCCGCCTCCAGTCGAATTAAAAGCAGTCTGTCCTCCAAACTGGGTAGCTTTTGTCCCAACAGCTCGTTCATTTCGTCCTGAATTATTTTCTGCACAGAGAGACAAGGACGCATAGGGTTCGAAGAGATTGCACGGCGGGCCGACAACTTTCCATTGAGAGGAACGTTCGCTTAATATAATATCTCTTACGAAAAAGCATAAATTCAAGGATACAGGCGTACTTGCTCGTCCGGATGTGCTGCCATGAAGAGCAGGAACCAACGGAAAGTTGTCAAAGTTGTATCGGTGCCTGCGCCATAAAGATCGGCTAGCAGGTGATAAAATTGCGGTTGTGTGAAATATCCATTGCCCTCATTGGTACTCATTGCCTCATCGAAAGCCGCGAGGAAGCTATCCATTTTCTCGCGTCGAGCACGATGCTCGTCGATGATTTTTTGATATTCCTGATGCGTTTTTAACTTGCCACCGATAAGTGACTCCATTACTTTGCCATATCGTGGCAAAAATCTAAATAATTAGAGAAATATTCAACAAAAGAATTTAGCACTCAAATTATGTCGGTTGAAATTAATTTTTTTAACTCTTAAACGCAATGTAATTTCGCTGTTATTAACTGTTAAAGTATGATCGGTTAATATCTTTAACATACGCCATCTAAACAAAATGAATATATAAAAGAAGATAAAAATTCGAAATAATGTGTCAGCGATTACAATATCCGTTTATTGACGGTGTAATTACGTTATCTTACATCCGCTTTACCATCGTTAGAATAAGCTAATTTGATTTTATAATTATAACCTTTTGTTGAAGACGTTTTATCGACAACCTTCCAGTCTAACTTATGCAAACTTAACGTGATGATTTTGCATGAATAAAAATGTCCTTCGCGCTATTTTTTTAAAACAAAGATTTGTACTTGCTCTTTGCTATACAGTTCAATTTATCATGTCACTTACGTACGCACAAAAAGGCAGTTGCCTACCTTTCCATGTTTATCGCACAAAAGCCACCGCCTTCGATGAAAAACACGGCATTTTTTGCATGGTATAAACACTGAATAAATCATTGTCGCATCGTCAACGTGTTAATGGCTGTGCGGATCAATTTACTCAGTTTTTTTCTTCACAATAATGGTTTACTTTTCGTTAGGAGGATGAAAATCATGTGCTATAGGTATAAATCGGCGAGGATTTTCAAAGGATCTCTGTCAAGGGATATTGTCGTACCTGAGAAACGGCAAAAAATTAAGTGGCCCTGCTACTCCGATATGCTTAACTCCTTCCTCTTGCAGGTGTCGCAGCCATTTCCACACCTGGTCGTTCTCGTTGTAAACTTTACCAAACACGAGATCGTTCATCATGTTACCTACACAATGATGGAGCGTCTCGAGGGGATCAATACCGTCTTCCATAGTGAGCTCTTTTAGTTTCTAAGATATCAATAAGGAAGGTATTTCGTCATTATTATTAATCTGCTTCCCTCTCCATATGCCTTTAGTTGACGTGAAAAGATTTTGAAAAATACGCCCGCAATACTTCAAATTCGTGTTCTTATATTATGTTCCTAACGTAACGGATTGTCGAGCAAAAATTTTTCTTTCGATATCATATGCGCCTGTTTTTACATTAAGACTGTTAAGCGAAAACGATGGCATCGAAATGTCATGCAGAAATTAATAGCTTCATTAAATGCGATGACATTTCCAGATAAATAAATGTTAACTTGAGCATGAGTTGAATATTCCTTCTGGAATGAAATGTTCGGTCATTGACATAGTCGTTTAGGGGCAGATTTAGCGACACGACGGCCTTGTGTTAAATACTCTGGACGCTTAATTTACCGACGTGCACTCGTTCACGGCTACGAGAATCCTTTGTTCCATTTTGTCCCTTTTGGTACCGGGTAGTTTCGTCATGCCGAAATTCTTCAGGCATCCGGCTACAAATCTTCTTTGATCTCTCCAGAGATCACCCTCCGCGCAAATGAGACCTGCGGAGTACATAAAGAAACGCCGATAAAGATCGATTCTCACTATCGGTAAGGCACGGTCCGGTCACGAGCCGATCCAAAATCGTTGTCACTAAATTCAATGCTTTTTCGAGTTTGCGTTCACACTGCCGGTCACGCTTGACCGTGTGTGAATGCAAACTCGAAAGAGCATTAAATTTGCAGTGTCAATGCAGACTCGAAAAAGCATTGAATTTATTGGCAATGATTTTTGATTGATCGTGACCGGACCGTGACTGGACTGTGACTTAACCGATATGATAGTGAGAATATCGACCTTGAGTCTCGTTCGAGAATTTCCTCTTTCCTCTCTTTTTTTTTCTTCCCTCGCGCGAAGGCGATCCTCGTCGCACCTTAATCACGCGGTCATAAATAAGCCGCCACCCGAACGTGCCTCCGTCGCGTTCCCTCTTTCAGCGTGGAGGCGAGCCGCGCTTCGTGGTGGGAGGGTGTAAAAAATAGCGAGAGGATTACTGTCATTCCGTAAGTAGGCGCAGCCACTGAACTCGCCGAAGGATAATCCTCGAATGAATAAACAATAATCTCTCACCGCACCCACTCACCCACCGTCCCTCTCTTCGGCGCGCGCGTGTTCGCCGCATAAACCAGACACGGCGGTCGTTGATTAATAGCGATCGCGATTGCTGATTAGGCTGCAGATGACGGCGATAGTGACAAAGTGTTCATCGCCGCTGACGTTATCCGCTCGATTCCTTTTGTTTTCCGACTATTACCGTCGATTCCCTTTAATCGCATTTTCTACTAGTCCCCTCTTTTTTCGTGCTCGTGTGCTCACTTACTGCATATCATATTTATCTTATATTTATTTTTTCAAATAGAAAACATAAAAAAGATGATAATGACAATTGAGCACAAGTACAAGTACAGATAGAATCTCACAGATGGAATCAATTTAAATTCACTCTTATATGCGCGCAGCAATCGCGCTTAATTAGCTCAATAGGAATAGCAATTATATGATTTTTATACGATGCTGGATAATTAAAGGATTATTAAGATCGAGAGACAAGACTTCGCGCCGAAGAGTTTATGCATCTGCGCGACGACGGTGAAGGTGTGTCGCTTATGTACATCTGCTACGTCGACTTTGCAGCCAGATCACACGCGAGTGTCGCCGGCGCGAGAATGATCTCGGAATCTTGATCATCGGTCAATGAGATTATCGAGGTTTACGGTCGATGTGCCGCGGGAATACAGATCGGGATCTGCGGCGTGCAATTTGTCATCGTGGTATCTCGGATTATCTACTCTCTCTTTCTTTACGTTACGCGCGAATCCCTTATCAGTTATATAAGAGAAAAAAAGACGAACAGAAGTACACGTATATATCGCAAGCACATATATAGCAAGACGTCACGATTTTTAATCGGCTGTTGGCCGGGAATGGGGTCCACCTTGATTTTTGGCCGCGCATGTTTCCACGGAACGAAAGCGAACTCGCATCGCGGGAGAGACGAGTATTTCTACGAATTTAGAATTCGTCATTTTGCACGCTCGAGAGCGACGAGCGCCGAGAGAAGAAATAATGAAAGTCCGCTAGGGTATAAACAGGTCACCGCGCGATGCGTGTTTGCGATACTATTTATCATTCGCAGCTTGTTCTAAGAGGCAGCAGCGTTGTCGATAGGTCAGTGTCGTATTTAAATGACGCCAAGAAAACTTTCCGGGATCGCAGGTGCGCCACGTGTGCATTAATCTTTCTGCTTGATCGATCTTAAATTATCTTCGAAGTTCGCACGAAGAAATAAAATTCGCAACGTATAACTGAACTTTCGATTATAAGATAAATTTTATATTTCTTCGCACAGTATTTCTTATAAAAGAAAAATAATTAATTCAAGGCAATTAATTTCAAGATTTATTTCGAAGTTTTGAGGCACACAAAAATAAATATCTATTCTACATCTAATTGTAAGTGACTGACTATATTGTATTTTCTTTATTTTTAGCAATTGACTATAATTTTAATATATATTGCAATATCAAAAGAAAATTGGAAAAGTATTAAAAAGAGAAGGGTGAAAGAGAATTGCGTAGCTTTGAAGGAGTAATTTCTAAAAGGAAAAGATTACGTACACGCAGCTCTAACTTTGTAGTTCGCACGTTTGTTTTTCATCCTCGCAATGCATCTGCGCGTGGCAGACGCGAAGCGGGGAAAGAAGCAGACTACGGACAATGAGCTCTCCTTGCCGGTCGATTCTTACGCAACTAAACACCCCGCCGCGGTGATTTCAGGGGATGACATCACTCGGGCACGGCGATCTCCGTCGAATTCGCGAACCGCCAGAAATAAACCGGACGAGAGACGGATAATGCATATACACGTTCGAACGTTTCAGGGCCGGTCATTCCACCTCGACCGGCAAAAAACTCGACGAGTGCAGCAGCGCGGGATGGAGGCGACGCGCGATAGTCGTCCTGTCCAAATACAGTCGACCGATCGATCGTGCGTTTTATGGCGTGCCATTAAAATGCCACGACAGCTTTGTCGGCCGGTTGAAAAGTGTGACTATTCGGTAATGATCCTTCGACGAGTGTCCACGACCGAATTATGCACGAGATTCCTAAGGCTGGCTGCGCGACGAGAAGCCATAAGGAAAATATATGATCGGTTGTATTAAATAAATATATAGGTATATAAAATAAAATAAATATATTTTAGGGGTTTCTCTTGTTAAAGCGTGTATCTCGCGACTGCGCGCCAGCTTTTTTGCCCGCAATAATTCATTGTCCTTATCGCGCAGATAATTGCGAACAATTTTCCGATTGCAAGATTCGACGGATGAGTCAGAATAATTGTCGAAGGGATAATAACTGGTAGTCGAGGAATATTGAACAGCAAATGGTTTAAGAACTGCTCTTTAAAGATCGGAACTATTTTTCTAATTGCCTGTTATTATTCAAAGAGCTGATATCGCGAACTGTTACCATTACTCAAAACTGTAAATTAATTCATTTTTTAGACATTGCTGGACATCTTGTTGTTGAAACAATTTCGAAGTTTAAAAATTTGTTCCTCGGATCAACGTTGCTACTTTGCTAATTAATCTACCCTCTCATTAGTATACATGTATAAGAGAAATTGATTGCTAATTTTTTTAAACGCATTTATCAGGTTTTAAACGGTCGCAAGCAATTAAATGCTGCTCATTTCCACTTAGCTGATGTTTTTCTTCGAAACTTTCGACTCCTAAGTGAAGTCATTATGATAAATGATACGTATTAAACATATTACCTTATTATAATAATTATTTGTCGAATAATTACTTGTTTGTCGATTCGCACATTAATCGATCATCAGTACATATATGGAATTCAGGAAAAAAATTACGAGGCCGGTCATAATATTTGCATTTTATGTCCATTTCTACCAATTTAGATTAACTTTAATCTCGGTTTAACTTACTTTTTACCTTTTTCTAGCTCTAAGGATTAAAAAAAGATAAAAAGTAAGTTAAACCGAGATCAAAGTTAATCTACATTGGTAGAAATGGACATTTAGTTTTTATTGAGTGACAGGAAACCATTAAATATCATATTTTTTCTGATACTATGGAAATCGTCGCAACAATTTTCTTTTACGAGGTGTGCACTATATGCGCAGTATGTATGTACATCTCGACTAATTGCGTCAACTCGTGAAAGCTGGGGGGAAGGGGGGACTCTAGATGATTACCGACGACCTTCGGGTACGCGGGTCGTGACAGGTCGACGATGTGAACGCCATTCGTCCATACAACGCTCTGTCGCTCTTAACGGGAGAGGCCGTCGGCCCGTCCTTGCGGAGCTAACTGTAATTCCCCGCGGATGCAGAGCAGAACTGTCGACGACCGGGAGAACTTCCTTCAAGGAGACCGATAAAAGTGAGAGTCCTTCGCATCGGCGCGAGCCGCGGCCGGTCCCGGGTTCGCACGGACGTGCCTAACCTACCCAATTGCGAATAAACCGCTCGTTACGAAAACGGGAAAAAGATTGATGGATCCCGAACGGCAGCCAGCGATCGAACTCGCTTCGATACGTGATCGTTAGTTGAAGGCGCATGTAAGCGCGGGAGACGGCAATTTATTTTAATTACGAGTACACAGTCGTTAACTGATATATATAGGTAACGTTTTCTGTAACAATTGGGCAAGCACTCTAATTTATAATAATTTACTTTTATAAATAAGTTCGTGCTATAAACAAGATTTCGAAACTGGAAGTCGTTCGGACAGAATTGCAATTTATGTTACGGGTAGCTTTACGACGCAACGAAGAAAGCTGTACAAAAGTAGTAGATGCTCAATAATTATGTAGAATGAAAAAAGGGAGACACAAGAATAGTGCGTGGGGAGCAGGATCGCCGCGAAGGAAAAAAATATGAAATTCCACCCACACCCAGTCCGTCGTTCGAAAGAGGAAAACAAGCCGTCCGCGGGAAAATCGCGGACGTCTTACGTCAGTGTTACACGCGCTTGTAACAAGTCAGGCGCGGGAATAGTCTCTTGGAAGCTCGGTTGTGTGTATGTGTGTGTGTAATGTTTATTTTGCACGCGCGCCTGCACCGTTGAGTCAGTGCTGTGGTATGCCAAGTCCGATTGGAAACTGCGACGTTTCTATAACAATTTAGATCATCGGCGTTACGCGAACGTTCGCTTCTGCTCGTTACCTTCTTCGAACCCGTGTAAGAAGAAGCTTACGTGGAGTGCAACTGAATTAAAAGTCTGTCAACTAACCATCCTGCATGTATCGATTCAATTTAATTGAGAATTGAGGAAGGGAGAAGTCTCTGACATGATTGATATACTTTACGTTAAATGGTGAAGCGGAAAAGCGCAACTTAAACAAAATATAGAGAAACGAATTTTAATGCTATTCAAGCCTCTCAGAAACCAAACAGATCAACTTCTTTTTTTGTCACTTTCTTAATTTGAGTACCAGAGCGTATGATTATCTTATATTTTCATTAAAGGGAAAATTGCTTTAAAAAAATTTTTTTTACCATTTTTTTTCTTTAATTTTCTTAAAATATACATATATATTTAAAAATAACAGGCATCAGTATATGAACTATCCGCTGAGTGAACAGTTCACATCCTATTCATCCTATAATATTATATATTTAATTCTATAATAGAATTAAAGGCTAATTGCGCTTAAATAGGATTATCATCGATCTAAGAGGCTTATTGTAACTTTGAGAGGCTGTAATTCTGATTCAGATTAATGTTTTCGGACTTTTTATTTTTATTTTTATTTTTAAGCTCTCTCTCTCTCTCTCTCTCTCTTTCTCTGACATTTATGAATACGCCTTAATAAATTTTAATACCGAAAAGTTTTATTTTGTCAAATTATGAAATTAAAACTAAACATCGGAAATTTTTTTGGCTTCTGAGAAACTCATTTATTTTTATTATTATTTTTATTCTGCCATAATGTAATTTTACACAACAGTAATATACTGATTTGCGAATTTTGAATATTCGATAATATTAGGAGGGGCAGTCAAGTCAATGAAAAATATGTCTAGGTGCGTTTTTTCAATAAGAATCTCCCTCCGTGATGGTTGAAGAAAGAAAAGGACGACGACGTCACCAGCAATTTTGGTATAAGTGGCCAAAAGTCGGTCGTCCTCGTCGAAGGATCCTACCAAGCGAATCGCGATGTCATAAAAGTGAATCGTGACAGAGCGATCATTTTTTTTCCTTTATCGGCCGAAATTAGCCGTCGACGTGTTGCAGTTCGTGTGGCAGCGGCAGCGGCACCAAGGACGTCGAGAATTTCAGGTTTCGTCGACCCGCTTAAAGGCCAACGCCGTCGCATCGTTCAGACACTTTTGACGATCGCCGCGATGCAGGTCGATGCACCGCGGTAACGAGAGTGGCGGCGACGATCTATCATTTTCCAAGATCAAGTCTCTCTCCCCCTTCTTCTCCCCTCTTTCCACTGTCCATCGGCGCGCCTTGCCCTCGCTGTACAAGGTGTAATGTGACAGTCTGGGATCCCCGCACTCGGTTGTTAGACTGTAATCGTGATGCCGTCATGTAATCGGCTTCAGTAACGATATCTTCGACTTTTCTACACTTGTTATCGGGACTAACGGCGTGCGAATCGTCATATCGCATTTACATTAACACATTCGTTTTAATTATTGCCGATATTTATTTATTTTTATATATATTATTATTTTTTTGTAAGAATAAAATTTATTTAAGATAACGTACTTTTTTTATTTCGCGACTGTACTCCAAATTATTGTTTAGCTAAAAAATCGCGATATATCGCATTGCGTCTCAAAATTTATTATCTATATTGACCTGTCATAAAATGAAATTGTTTTCAACAAAGAATATTTTGCATGCAACGTGTAGTTTTACGAGTGATATTCCAGGATTTAATCTAAATGCGAGAAACAGTCGATTATTTCCCGGTATTCCCGGTAGACGTGTCATAAGGATTAACATTTTCACTTTCGGTTTGTTTCCTAGAAACCTATTAATACCTTTCGGCCGCCGGCGTTTTAGTTTCCGTTACCTCCTCGTACCTGATCACCGACCTACGGTACTTTCGATCCTTCTTAATCCTTCCTAATCTTGCCTGTTCAAATGCTCATTATAATAGGTTTCGCTAAAATAACTTCCTAGAACGAGTCTATTCCTAGAAATGCCACTATTGTATAGAATAATTTACAAGCCTCAAGTTGTGTATATTCCGATTGTTTTTCGTACTGGTTTTAATGAAAGGATCGCGCATATATTTTTAAATACTCAAATTATCGCTGAAATTCAGTAACAGCGTCAGCATAAAAATATATATAAATCAATAGAATAGTACGCTTGTCTACAAGATTCTGTAAATCTGTACATTATAACTACATATCTATATTTTTTCGAATGCTTAGTTTTAAAAAACGATAAGAAGAAGAATTTAGATAATTATTAAAATATAATGATTGAATTAAATAATGGCGCGATTGATGAAATCCAATCAGCAGGATCGATTACAAACAAATAAGACAAGAAATAAGATAAAAATATAAAAACCGTCAAACACACATAATGCCACAATTTATAATTCACACCTTAATTTTTGTCATCTGTCTTTTTTTTTCTAATTCACGATTGATAGAATTCTATGAAACGCGAGTTGGTTGGTCGATTCGGCAATGCGACACGTGACGCGCGATACGAGTAGAGACTTGCGTAATATGTTTATTACGGACGGCGCGTTATCGCCATCTCGGCGCGCTCTATAATAAATTAACGCTATTACGCACGGCTTTATCCGAGCGTGGTGGGGCAACCAGTTTGCCGACCGCATAAGAAATGTGAGCGCGCCCATAAAGAGGCGCGTGTAAACGCACTGTCGAATAATTACTGGTTGCGCCGTCAGAAGGCACGCGTCGGTATTCTTCCCCGTGTCCATCTGTCAGGCATCTCCATTGTCGATTTATGTATGGCATTTCTCTCATAAATTTTTATTGAGCCACTCAAGTATAGGGTATACACCCTAAATTTACCGCGAGGCGGAGAATGAGATGCATAAATAAAATTGAAAAATATGAATAATTTCCAAGATACACACATTGTATTTTATCGAGAGAAACTGAAGTAATAATTTATTTACGATGCGCATAAATTTAAATAAAAAAAGAGTGAGGTATGTAATTTCGAGAATTATATCGATAGTTAATGTTAAGAAGTGCAAATAGAATAAAATTTATTCCTTAACCTATTGCAAGTGGCTTTTACACAAGAAACTTTATCGAGATTTAGATTCGGTATTGAATATTAGCTAGTCAAGTGTCAAATATAGTGAAATTATTGCTCTAAAGATGAAATTGTACGACATTATTATATATTGCCCAGTTTTGAATGCAATTTTGCGTTCTGATTCTGATATTTCAAATAACTATGTATTATTTTATAAATTATTGAGTTTATTTTCACAAACATTTTGTGAATACAATAAATGTATTTTCTTTCTTCTTCTTTTACAGACTATTTGATTATCAATTAAAATAAAATTTAAATATTGGGATATAAATGAAAAGCTACTGCATTCGTCGGAAAACGCGATAGAGACAATGCATTTTTATCGATAGTTTGATTCAGAGACATCAACGCGTGGTGATGCGCACTTTTGTACACCTATAAGTAGTAATGATCCGCAATGTCTGGTCGCTCGTCTGATTAATCTCGGCCCTCACTACTTGGAATAAGCGTTAGACACTTCAGAGAGCCTCCCTTTCCTGCCGAGCCGAATGCTCGCGGTCGATCTAACTTTAGCGAAAGTTCACGTATCACAAAATATACCTACGGACAGTACCTGTTGTCGGAGGCGTGGCTCTCCCCACCGGGCGTTATTCCCGATGAAGAGAAAGAAAGGAAATCCACGGCGGGAGGATCTTTCCTGGATCCCCTGGTGGGGCACGAGAAGCGAAGGAAGGCTCTTCGAACGCAGGAGCCTTTTGTGAAAGGTAGCAGAAGCATCTCAATGTCGCGAGGGTGCACGTGCGAAGGATGTAGCTGTACTGAATGTAACTGTGCATCACGAATTCGTCGCATACGTCTAAACTGAGATAGCTTTGTTGCAATCGCTTTGGTTTTTAATTTTAAATTATTTTATCTTCAACATATATATAGCTCTTTCTGCAATTTTTTCGCAAGCTTATTTCGCACTTCAAATTATTTCAAAAAACATGCAAGGCAAGTGTAATCCGTTATTCACATGATGAATTGATACAACGAAAATTAGAATAAATTAAAATTTTTTATGACTCATAAAAATATGCATGAAATCTGTAAAAGTTGCGATAGCAACTCCTTGATGCAAAAGTGGCGATACAATTTTCATCAATAAGAGATATACGATATTTATAAGGATATTTTCTTATTAAGCCTAATTTGCTTCTCTATGCATAAATTTAATTTCACATTACTATTCATTCTATATGCAGAACCGCATCCAAAGATATGACTCCCAATCTCTGATGCTTACTCACTTTGTCGTTTATCAATTTATTGTCCTGATTATGAAATAAATTTTTCACACAGTCCTTAAACTGTTAAGTCTAAATTTACTTAACAGCTAGAAATGTTGCATGTAAAATTCAAGAAAAGCAGGTTCTATTAAACCGTTCGCCTACTGCGGAAATAAAACTTCCAATAAGTAACTGAATTCATATTTTTAAATTCGAATCCGCGAATGGCTAATCGTCCCGAGGTCGATATCGCGGTCAACTCGTGATGCACGCGAGTATTTATCGGCGCGCCGCTAGATCGGCGCGCATGTAAAAGATCGGCGGCGATAGCGGCGAAGGAAATGAATGGAGAAATCACGGGGCCGTTGACTTGGAGGCATGGCGCCTCGTAAACATCGCCGAAGGCTCACGTACACGCGCGTGTATGCACCGGGCATCGAGAGAAAAAAAAGAAAGAAAGAATGAAGAGGAAAGAAGGCTTGGGAGGGACAAGGAGGCATAGGGAGCGGGGAAGGAGAGAAAGAAGCGCGCCGAAGACGGCGGATTGCGAACGGGAGAATGGGAGCTTTCGAAACGAGGTGTAAAGGTACCACCGGGTCCCGTGGTATACTTTGCCGTGAAATTATCGTCCCGCTCAACTCGGCACGGCACGGCACAGCACCGCCCGGCTCCGCTCAGCTCGGATCGCTGCCGCCGCCGCCGCCGCCGTTGCCGACGACGGAATTTGTGGCCTTGCCGGCGAATTTTCAGTCGGCGGGCGAAACTTACGGCCGTTCGAGTAACCCTGTTTTCGTCTGGAAACAAAGGCCGCGCCGCACAAATCAAGGGACAGCCTCCGCGGCGAACGGTAATTTAATCCCGACTTCCGATATTCCCGATGTACATCGACGGAACGCGCCAAGCTCGAGCGTTTTGATTTCTGCATGAGATTAGAGGAACGAAGAATCCCGGCGAGAGGCGGGAGACGTTCCCGCGATACTCTCTTATCTATCATGTATTATGTCCGCGACAGTCCGTATATCTCGAGTAACGGGGCGACTCGGAGACTCGTGTGCAGAGGACCCGCTATCAAATGTCGCGCCGCGATCGGTAACGCTCGATCGTAAATCGAAAATCGTAACGGCACTTGGATCTAGAGTCCTCGTTATCGCGAGAACGGGACCATTCGGAGAGTAGGCTGACCAGCTCTATTCTATTCTCCTTGATGGTTCATATCTTGGCGAAACACGCGATTTTCTCTATCTTGACAATGACGTGCGACATCGCAATGAATTCCGACAAAAATTGCGCGAATGCATTTGTACATTGCGTAATTAATTATTATAATCGCATGCTAGGCGACATTAAAGTAACGATTCACACGTTCTTTCTGCAATGTTTCAACATTCGACATTTTAGGTACTTTATCATTACCCAAAACAAAAATGATTTTAATATAATATAGACGGTGTATCTTCGGATTATAAAGTAACAAATTAAAATACGAAGTTCTTCGCGCATTTATATTTATTTCAAGCCTTGGTAGGTACCAAAGATCCGCGACCGTGTAAGAAAGTAAAAATTCGATGAAGTAGAATCGGAACATAGATTCCAGAACGAGAATCGCGCGTTACTTTCGAGCGTATTCTAACGACTTCACGGGAATGTCCCAAGTGCTGTTAGAATGGCGTTGGCGAGCAAATACGATGCGTTGCCGAAAGAAATTTATTTCTCGTTTACACTCCGAGCCGAGGGTATTGACGAAATGACTTTCACTGTGCGTACACGTCGGGTTATATATATGACGCGAAAGAAATGCTTGTAGGTCGAAGGTTTTAACGATCGGCAGAGACAACGAAGACGGTCGCGACGGACGCGACCCGGAAGCTCTCTCTAAATCCTGCGAGGGCCGACTTGCTGAGTCGACCTCGTTCCCTTTTCCCGAGACGGTCGAGATGTTTTAGCTTCTTTTTTTTTTTGTGAATCCTAAAACACCACCGAACGGCAGATATGTTGTTCAACTGTTAGTTAGTAGGTTAGTCGGTCCATAGCGAATCTTCGTTCGTTAGAGGAACCGTTACGTCCTACAACGACAGTAGTGCCCTTTCATTATGACCGCCTCGCTCCATTGTTACCTGCTGATGAGTCATGCTCACATGCATACAATGCGATGCTGTACGCGCTGGGAGAGCTTATGTCTTCAAAGATTATTTAAATTGTAGGTCGAACGCGATTAGCAAAACTTTTTATAAGAACATTATAGGCCTTTATAAGCATTTATGTATACATTGTTAAATTCGTAGTGTCGTATGTTATAATATGTCGTTAATTTAACTAAAACAATGAAGCTAAAGTAATATCTACTGTTTTGTGTTAAAATAAGAAATTTCGACACACGTGGTGGTAATTAAAAATAAAATGTTGTTTAACTAAAGAGGTATTGGTTTAAATTTCAACATTTAATATTTAATAATGTAACTCCATGATTCTTCTACTTATTCGAAATAAGCAGGATAATTGAAACAAATTGAGTAAGATTTACCATATCTTATCAGTTATCCATTACATCGATTTATAAAATGCTATACTCCCTAAGCTTTTTGTAGATTTGTAGTCAAAAATTTTAACCCGTTGCCTGCAAATGTTAGACCTTCCCTTTTACATTTTTATTTCAATCAGCTGTTTGATTTCAATTTTATATAGTTTGTTCTACGATCTTTATAAATTTATTACACTTTTCTTTTATTTCTGTGGCGAATTTATTCTTATAATAAGAAAAGTATTTCACTCACCGTATCCCTGCATCATTCCGTGCGTCAAGTACAACGGAGCCCGGCCGGCAAACGCATCCTTGGCAAAGGTCTGCCTTACCAGCTGTGGATCCGATAATAATACTGTGTACACAGAGCCCATTCGTAGCCCACAAATCGGGCCATACTTCCTCGCCAGTTCCGTCAGCGATACATGGGGACGTACGGGATCTATCCATGGTAGATAACCGAACAACGGAACGCCCGGTGGTCCCGGTGGAAGTCGAAGTGACTTGCGATTTTTACAAAAGAAGACGTAGATAAGAAGCACGAGCGATACGCCCAGAATAATAAGGGCTATCATTGTGATCCCGTTTCAGCAGAAGCAGAAATGCTGCAACGATGCTGCGTCGCCTGCAAATGAAAGATGATGCTTTCGAGCGCGACACGAAATGTATTTTTTATTTTTAGCAGAAAAAGAAATTACAACGTTATCTCGTTGCGAGATAATTTTTACGCAGATGCAGCCGTGCGTGAAACGACGGCATGGACCGTTTTCGTAATGAATAATGACTTTATAATCGAGTCGTTTGGATCGTCACCGCGTTCCGTGAAAGATCCTCTCGCGCGAGATACGCGCGCGAGTCACGCGGATGTAGTAAATTACGCGAATGTGCCTCCCGACGATCCCTCGGTGATCGTGAACGTTCGTAATCGAGGGAACGCGATTTCAGCTTCCAGGAATGGCACAACGGCAGAAGCGGAGTGATATAAACACAACCTTTCTCTGCGCCTACGGCGAGCGCACGCACTCGTGTAAAGTTATCTCATTAGCGAGGCACGTGCACGTACACAATCGCCGAGAGGATAAGGAACGATTCCGTGCTGCGACTACGCGATATAGGCCGACACGTGGTCAAACACGTGCCGATGAGCCGGCGATGAATCGAGGAAGCTTACTTTCGATGGCGCGCCCGCGTCGGCGAGATTTTTATAGCCGTCAACCATCGGTTCGGTTCGCAAATGCTTAGCGGTTACGGCATTTCGTATTTTTATCCAATCCACTACGTATAAAGTTGACCCTTTCACGTCTAATGGAAAATAAATGTTTCCAGTTTCCCGGATAAAATAGTAGAGATTCTCCGACAACCATAAGAACGCTGCGCGCTTTGTTTGTGATTGATATAAATTATCTTGACTTAATAATAATTTGAATGCAGCAAATGTATTTAACCATGTAAAGAAAAAAATATATATGGATTTAAATAATAATTACTTAATAATAAAAAATCTATTAACTATATATATATAGCAAATTCATAAAACAATTTTAGTCGCATGTTAAGCTGCGCGTGAAGCTTTCGTACAACAATCTTAAATACAACTTATATATGAAAGGGTACCGAAAAGTTTCTGGAATTATTTTTTAAAAAAATTTTTAAAGTGTATTTACAGGTCTGAAACTTTGATCCCCTTTGAGGTACTCCACAAGTGGGAGAGGCGCTTGGATTGTTGTATTGAGTCACATAGAGAGTAGCCTAGCAATCGAAGATCGTATTGGATCTTACTTTTAGAACCAATAAATTCAAATGAGCAGTGAACGTGTCCAATGTGATTACTTTGCATTGAAGAAGAAATGTATCTTTACAAAAGGCGTTTATCGCACGAGTTCTTAGTCCCTGCGGTCACTTCATGTTGGTCCCTAAGGAATTCCTTTCAGCAACAAATTCAAAGGAATTCCTTTGAACATTAAATTTTAGTTTAGAGACCATGATAAAGTCCGCAGGGACTAAAAACTCATGCGATGAGCGTCTTTTGTATAAAGATATATTTTTTCTTCAACGTAAAATAATTTTCTTGATCTAACGTCTAATTTAAATTTTATTTTGAAACGTCACAATAGTTTTTAGAATATAATGGTAATTCGAAAATATGACTATTATATTTATACCTGTTTATTTTTTATGTAATAGAAATTGGATAGTTAGAAAAAAAATTCCTATTAAAATATTAAATTTATAACTAAATCTATAAAAATCTTTGTAACTGAAAGTTATGTTCATTAACTCATTATTTAAATATTAAAAGAATCAAAAATAACAAAACCCGTTTTCAAATATCAAAATTAAAATTCAAATTGTCAGACGTGGTAAAATTAGATATACTTACATTCAACACTTGTTATTCTAATATTAAAGTTTGTAAAGCTTTAATAATTTTTGAGGTTATAATGCATTTTATACACAAATCACACAAATCTGACTTCTAAGTAAGTTATGATTTAAAAATATAGGTATCCTCAGCGTATAACAATTATATAAAACGTTAGACTCGGGAAGCAAGCATAACGTTGGGAGCGAAACTTACCGAATCTGCTAGCACCGAAATCCTGCCACAGAAGCCTGCTACAGCAGCCACGATGATGTCCGTGGTCCACGCCCGCTTGAATAATATTATAACTGGTTGAGCGGGAATTACGAAACTCGAATCTGTAGCAAGGAAAAAAGGATATGCGGCGATTTTACATGAAGAAATGTACAGATAATTATTATTTACGTGATAAATGCCGATTGAGATAAATTCCACAATGTAGATATACATACAACTGTTGTTTTTTTTTCTTTTCGGAAGGAATACTTTGTAGGAAAGACTATTCGATGTAACATCGACCACAGTGTCGAGCTAAGTGGCGTTGCCAAGCAGTTGACGAAAGTGATCCCCGGATCGTTTGACTACCAAATGACAACTTCTCCTTGCTGCGACAGCAAAGATTTGTTCCGCGATATTCGACGACATTAGAGTAGAGATCACGTTTTCGTACGTATTAAAACTTGAGATCGAAAACTCGTAATTAAATTGAACGATATTTAATATTTTCTTAACCATTTTATCTGAACAATTACTAAGATATTTAGAGACGTCACAATATTTCACATGAAGCGATCAAGAAATCTCTTATGATATTGACATATTATAATGACATCGACATATCATGGAAGATGCTTGTGTCGTAATATCATTTATATTTAAAAATTGATTTGATATGTGTTATGAATTATATAACGTACAATGTAGCAAGAGTAAAGGTAAAATTTGGATACAGAATATACTTCAAAATTCTGTATTCGCGGCGCCTATGCGTCCGGAAGTTTTCAATGCCTTGGAAATATTCTGCATTCATGACGCCTATGCGTTCGGAAGTTTTCGGTGCCTTGGAAATATCGGAAATGTTCTGCACAGAATGACACTTTTCGGACAGACCCGAAAGAAGATTAGCTAGACAAAAAGTTCAGTCAAACAGGTGTGCTTTGCTTTGGCTTTTATGAACCAATTAAATAATCTGTTTTGTTAGAAATGTTTGCGCTCATAATTTACGATTACTTGAAAAATATCTTATTGTTAGAACTAATTGCAGGCAGTTTATTGACACTCCAATGTCCACCAATCCATTTTAATCTCGGTTTAACTTACTTTTATTTTTTTCTAATTCTTATTGTCAGAACTAGAAAAATATAAAAATTAATTTAAACCGTGATCAAAGTTGATCTACATTGGTAGAAATGGACATAAGAGTGAAATTCTATTAAATATTGCGTTTTTCTATAATTATATAGGTACATATTTATCATGGATAAATAAAAGCTTCATGTAACCAAGTTCCTCATAAGTTGCATTTATGGTCATGAGAGAACATTATGAATGTATTCCTAATACTTTTGTGCTAACGTAGACGCATACAAATTTACCAACGACCCATTGCCCTTACACACACGACTGGCCTTCTCGGCTCACCTTACGAGCTCGTCTGTATGTGCACTCACCTCCGCTCACGTGAGAGCTATCGCTCGCCTCCGCCAATCACGTGCGAGTCGATCGTGCAGGCCGAATTCAATTTATTTGATACGTGCCCAAACGCTCGAGTTAAAGTGAGGAAAAAAAAGAAGAGGAAGAGCTCAATTTCCTATCGACCTACTGGCCCCTTGAAGAAGTTTGGAAGATACATTTCGACCGCCGAAGCATACTTCTCGATTTCTTGGAAAGCTATATTGGAAAGATGGTGAGAAACGGTTGAATCTTTTGATACCAATACCCGAGACTCCCGAGAGTACTATTCCATTGGTCGTATGGCATATTCAAACGTGCTGATTGGCTACAGGATAGAGAATTTCTGAAGACTCGAAAACTTCGAATCGAGTCGAGACTCGAAGACTTGTCGCTAACTGTCGAAAACACAGTATCGATGTGTACAACAGATGCTTTTATGTACAAAAATGCTGGAAAATATATAAAATATTCTATTTTTAAAAATTCATAATAATATTTGGTTTTATCTTCATTTTTATCTTACAAAATCAATATAATCTGTTCTATAGAAAATTAAAAATAATTTTTTTTTTCTTTTAATTTAAGATTAAAAATATACAATGAATAGCAATGACTTTCTTTGACGTTTGAAGCGCGATAAGATGAAAAGTGCGCCTTCAAATCGTTCTGAAGAAAGTGCGATGAGCCGCTGAGCGATCGGTGGCCGCGCAAGCCGTCCTCGGCGCGTGCAGAATCTGCTTGCGCGCTACAGATAAATCATGCATTCGCAAACGTACGCGTACGCACAACGAAGGTACGCTACATGAAGAGGCTGCTATATGCTCGGTGAAGCCATAGTCATCGGACGCTGTAGCACACGACGGGCGCGCCACTTTCCCTCCCGTGAACCGAACTGGATTGTGCGGAGGAGGAAGAGAAGCATCAGGAGAGGAGCCACCGGAGAAGATGACGAAAAGGAGACGCGCGCATGAAGAGAAGGCCGAAACGTGATCGGCCGTGCACGTTGCACGACACGATAATCAAAACGCACTCCCGGGGCTCACCTACAGTGGCGGATCGCACGCACTCGAAAACGTGAGACACGTTGATGATAATTACGCGAACGCTCCGCGCAATTATCAACGATCGTACCGCCGGCGGTACCCGACCTCTCGTCATCGAGCTTTCTCGGAGGCACGCGCTTACCCGCTGATAATGCGTCCAATCCTTGCGTGACCGTACACCCTTATGCCTACCAGATAACACGCGAGTGTTAAAACTAAAACACTGCATTAACTCGTCGAAGACCAATAATTTAATTTTTGGATTTCTAGGATTTGCACGCGCTGAGAAAAAAGGTAGAGAATTTACGCTCGATGGCTCTACAATTTCTTTTGGAGATCAGTTACTAAATAAATAGTTGCAATTGCGAGTAATTATCTCACTCTATATGTTTTAATTAATTATAAATTCGACATACAAAAAAAGACGTCGAATATTCGAAGTTTTTTTTTCTCCAAAAAAAAAAAACGGAAGACTGTATGGGCTTGTTTTCTGCCCCAGAAATTAATTCGCCAGTTGTCTAAGAGAACGCACCTGCACCTCAGCCACTTCCTCCGACAAAGAGGCTCTAAAACTCGCAATCGATAACTGCTACGGCACGATAGCGCGATCACGGAGAAAAAGGGAGGAAGAGAACGAAGGGCGGACGTCGACTCCTTCGCAATCGGCTCCTGCTCGGGCCTCGATGAATAAAACGAACGGCCGCTGATGAGAGATCAGTAGCCCCCGCAGTGGACCCCCGCGCGACTCCCTCTCCTTCTTCCGCGAGACCTCCTTGCACTGCGCCCGGTTCTGGTATGCGCCGCGGAACAGAGTACAAATGCACCCGACACTATCTGACGGGACGTGCAACGACCGACAAAGGTCATTCACGACGTTAAATCTGCATATCGTTTTTCGCGCCTCTTCGCCTCGCGCGTGTCTTGTTTCATTCTCCCTCGGCGCGTTGAATTGGCCAGGTAAGGAACGTTAGGATCGCACCGGGCGAGCACCGGGCAGACGGTTGAGGTGGACGCGACCGCGTCCGACTCGATTTTGAAATGCGGGAGATTCTTGCCAGGCGCCAGGAAGACGGTTCGACGATTGACCATTTTCGTGTCGTACCGTACGATCGAGCGAAAGTAACACGAGTATTCTCAACCGCCGTGTAAAAAACCGGTTCGACTTTTGGCATACACTGAAAACCAATTTAAATTTGATTAATCTCGAAACGTGAAAAACAATAAAATTTGTAAAATCAGGCTCGTTAATTTTGCAACACTAATTATAATTCTCTTTTCATATTCGTTGCTCCCTTCTATTTTATCTCTTCTTTCCTTTCCTTGACAGACTCTACTCTTCCTTTTACAATAGAAATAGAGTAGTCTTTTCTAGTCGTGACAACGCGGAAATTTGAAACGACATAATCAATTTACGAATTTCCTTTTTTTGGCGGAGACGAGAGAATAAGCTTGGGAAGTAGACGGTAGAACAGAAGGAAGAAGCGTGGAGAGTTCGTCGTCTCGTCTAATGCGGCTGATAACCTCGCCTAAACCCGGTCGTCGTACCGGGTAGAGACGGAGGAGAGGGATGACGAATAAAAGAAAGAGAATGGTGCAGAGCGAAATAGAGGAGGGAATGGGACAGGGAGGAGAGGCAACCGATCGTTTCGAAATTCCGACGCAGATCACCGCACCACCGATCACGGCAGATAAATTGTAGAGCTCAATAGAATTAATCGCGATGATCGATGTGCTCCAGATAATGGCTGCCCGCGTTAAGAGATCGTTAAGCCGCGCCGCCGAGTCGTTGAACCACTTTGAGTAATCGATGGTTTCATCCTCGGACGCATCCAGTCTGGTTTTCGCGAATCCGAGAAGCAAAAGATGCTGTTTATTATATAAACTTACATTCATTCTTTCATCTACGTATTGTACTTAAAAAAAATGCATCTACATGCATAAGTACTTCGGACTGATCGTAACGATTTTAACAAATCCCCAACCTGTTTATAGCAAATTTGCGTATTCGGACTCTGGTATTCTTAAAGAATGCGCAAATCATAATGTACTGTTTTTCCTTTTGAGAAATGAAAGAACACGAAAAAATGGATTTCACGGTCAATCTAAAAAAAAATTTTTTTTTTACGACTTTTCTTTCATCTTCTCGATGATTTCGACATCTATATAATAGTCTCAACATCTTTCTTACAGTCCTATCTTATTCTAGTCAGTTTTTTTCAGGTCATTTCTTTTTTCATAAAGAGTTTGGGCTTACCGCCCGTTGCTTCGCGCGGGAATTCTCTTTCTTCCAAGTTTTATGAATAGCTTATTCTTGTGTGAAACAGATTACCGTTTCCCAACAGAGCAATAAGTAGAAAATTTCAAAATTTCTACAATTCAAAAATTCCATACTGAAAGTTTTTGAAAAAATTCTGTCGGGTGGTTTTGCAAAAGATTTGCCACAATGTGCCAAAGATAGCTTTTCAGTGAGAAGGCCCGCCCCTATCCCTTTGAAACATATAGACCGTTATTTACGGCCTCCACCTTCTCTTAGTCTGCACCGACCCCTAACTCTCCCGAAGCACCGGCGCATAACTACCATCACCGTATAAGCGTAAGCCGGATTCTTCTCTCTGAGGCGGCGGCGGCGGCGGCGGCGGCGGCGGCGGCGGCGGCGACGGCGACGGTAGACATCGGGCAGCCATCTAGATATCGTCTGCAGCGTGCATTGAACGCAGGGGGAATGCACTGAATGCAGAATGCAGGAGAGGGTACCAACCCCGGTGTTCTCTTGGGGGGCCCCAGGGCTGCAATCGCCACGGTGATCGATCGTACGTGACTGCACAACTCAGCGCACCTTTCTCCGCAAGGGTCCTTCGCGGACCTCGTTACGGATTCACGGATTTGCGTGCGAGAGTGTCCTCCACAGTGTCAAAGAGATCTAAAAGTGATTCGAGCGAGCAGGTCGGAAATACGGATCGGAAATACGATTATTTCGAAGCGGCATGGAGAACGTTCGCTGAATCCGTACCTGCGAGACAGTACAAGCACCCAGAGTATGAAATATTTTTCTTTCGACTTAAGGACGACTACTCCGGGTTCAATGAAACGGATTTTTCTACGAGGACTGCCCGTGCGCGCGAAGCAACGGGCGGTAAGCAAAAGAGGTGGTACCGATAGGCACCATGTTGATAGGTTTTTGTCCTGTCTTCGTTTTGCTCAAGAGAGAGAATAATGAACTCTGGGGTGCGTCGTTCTCTCAAAGCAGCATGGCTACCCTATCGCGCGATTCTCCATGATGATCTCTTTTCTCCTTCCCAGCTCCCTCTATTCTGTCCTCAACGACTTCATAATTAAATGCATTCCATTTTGATTCCGTTGCTGTTTCCTTTGTGCTTCCAAGCGCTAAATGACCGAATGATCTTAAGCCTCCTGCTAACTTGATTTTCCGCTTTAACCGAGGCTTTAACGCTTCAAGCAGATTTTCTTTGACTTAGAATCCGACCGTCTTCGACATCTTTGACGTCTTTCATATGTCTTCAACGTACAAAAATAGACGACGTCGTACAAAAATAGGCGTCGCGACGCCTCGCTGTCTACCGAGGTAATGAAACGTGTCGTTCGACTATCAAAATATTTCATGTCAATAAATCGCTCATCAGCCACGTAAATTGATTTTTAAATAACGAAATTATTTCGGATAAAATTAATTTAAGTTTAAATCTACAGCAGTTTTATATAATTAACATGCATTTCTTTAGATAGGATACTAAGTAAAGAATTAAACTAGTAACGTATTTTTCAAATTGACAGAATATAATTTTCGTTGATACCAATTTTTTACTATTAACTACATTTCTGTACTAAATGTACGCCAAAGTTATGGCACGACAAATGCGCCAGTAGCGCTTATCCCTGATACGTGCACGTGCACCAATTGGAACGTCACGTTTTTGCAAGTAACGAAGAAAGTACCGGCTGCAGGCACGTTCGCGAAGAAGATTCAATTACCTTGCCATTGTTTCTCCTTTTGCTTGTCGTAGCGGCGCGGGAGTATCTATTTATATCTTGGAGATCCTGCATTTTTTTTTTTTACAGGATTCCGAGGTAGGTGCTCGAGGCAACTAAGGATATCTACCAACTTATCTACCTGTTCCTGCTAAACCCTACAGGTATCGGCCTACGGTGCAACGAACGACCGGGGTCATTGGCTGGATCCAGTTATCAAGGTTGGGGTCCTTTTCCTTCGGAGAGAGATCGCCGTTTCTCCTCGGTACGGAACAACGAACTTTCCAAGCTCATTCTGTGCACCACCTATGTCTACACTAGTTAATAACGTCGACACATTCTTCGTTTTGTTTGAATTGAATAGGATGACCTCGCTATTTTAAGACTCTCTGATACGCACTTGACGAAAGAAGGAATTTTTGCACCTGACGAAAGGCTCCGCCCTCTAGATTTCCAAGAATGACCATAATGCTGTCTCGACTTGGGACTTATACGATCCTTGAGTTGTGGGGCAGTCGGCCATTCATTGGCCAAAGAATGCATTTTCGAAGGCCACCGGAGTGGAAGGTATATCCTTCCGTCTCAGGAATGCAGCACTTTCAAAAGACTGTAATTTATCTGCCTGTCTGCCTTAATCATAATCATTACATTTTAAATAACAGCAACATTATAAAACTAGTCGTAAGATTACAAATGTAATTTTAAAACGATTAAAATGGCTAAACGGAATCAAAACTTTTCGCTCAGGTGCAAAAAGGTTCCATCTTTTGTCAGGTGCATATATCCAGGAGCGAGATTATCCTATTCAATCTTATTCAGAGGAAAAATGTGTCGACGTCATTAAGTATCTCGTTTTTCTCCCATCACCAAAACTCTCTCTCTCTCTTCTCTGTCTTTTTGAAATCTCTTTTGGATCTCCTTGCAAGATGAAAAAAGATGGAGGTGAGCCAGAAAAGCAACGAAAGCCACGCGTACTTCGAGAACCTATGTTTATTTGAATAATGCAGAGTAATAAAATAAAAATGTAATATCTATTAGCATAAAATCAAAGTTAACAAATTATTTATTTATCAAAATTGCTCAATATGATATATGCTATCTTATTGTATCTATAAATATTTAAATAAATCAAGTAACTTTTGTTTAAAAGCATTATGTATATTATAAATCTAATAGATTTATGCTTAAACTCTCTTTAACATTTAGAATGTAGTAATTTTAACATTTAGCAAAATTTATATTATACCATAAAGACACGTATACATATATATAATTTTGAAGTTCTTCATTATTTCGCAGTCATTAATCGATACTCGACAATCTAATTAAGATAGATCAAATCGTACCAGCAATACATTCTTTACAATCAATGTCGATAAGAAATATTACCACGTGATAACAATTACAACAGTTACTTGAAAAATTGACTGACGAACATATACTATTATAAATTAATATGTTAATTGTGGCACATAAGAATTTTCCAAAAATCTTCGAAGTTGTAGGTCTCTTTACTAGCATCGAAATCAAAATAACGTTATCGGAGCACTTCTAATCGGACGAAAATGCGAAATATGCCGATCTCTTTAGAGACGAGTGGGCGCTAATGAAAATAGAAGAGGACGAGAAGGAGGAGGAGAGAAGGAGAAGGAGGATCAAGCGTAACCGGTCCAAGGAGAGCTGCGTTCTGATAACCCAGTTTCATGTGCTATCGGTCAGATCGACCTCCCCCGCCTTTGTCGAAGCGGAACGATCCTAGCTCTACCACCTCCGTAGCGCGACCGGCTCGGTCATTCAGCCGCGGATAGTCAGTGACTAGTTTGCGACTAGCGGACTAGCTCGGGCTTGGCGCTCGCCTCTTATCGTTCATCTCTTACGGCCATTTACCTCCATTCAAGAGAATATCCGCGACTCACCCCGCGCCGGCGGATTAGACGGACCTGTGGCTTTATCTTCTTTAGCGCCTCTCGGGCTAGAAAGCACGACGCGCGTTCCAAGTAGCCACGATTTTCACATAATCTCCACATAATCTCGCGCCGACGTGATTTATGTACAGATCGTATTTTCAGATACTTTCACAGAGAGGCAAACTTGGAGATTTACCTACTTATCAATTATTTTATCGCAGATTCGTGCTTACTTACGTGCTCGCGTAATTCCGTGCCCCTTTTCTCGTTCAAGAATAATTAGTCGCAATAGCAAGCCGCATTATGTCGTCGCAGGATCCGTCAAATCTTGAATCATAATAAAAACATTATTAATTATACAGAATTTTAGTTTATAAGAAGCGTAGAATGTTCGATATCGACTTCATAGAAATTGGAGATCCTCAATGTCGATCAAACTTAATTATGTGTTCTTGTGAATACTACATATTTTTCAAACAATTGCTCTTTACAAACGCAATTATATATTAACGTCAAGAGCTGTGCAGTTACTTGTATGCAAATGAAGCAAAAGCGAACGTAACGATATATAGATGTTACTTGTACATTGCGACTGTCATAAAGATAAACAGAATTATTCGCGCCGCTTATTCGAATTTCTCGATATTTGTACGGCTTCGATAATCTATTTGTCGAATTCCAGTGTCTGCGTGGGGTACACACTCCGTTTATGTTCGCGTCGTTCTCCCGTAACAAGGCGACCGATATGATTCGCTCGGCGTAATTGGCATCGACGTACTCGTGACGAAACGTGCCGCTGTAGCGGCACACACAGGGAAGCATAAAGGCAAATTAGCAAGCCGCCGTCCATGTAGATGACTGTAACGCGAGTGCGTGATTTGAAAGTGCGATAGGCTCTCTGCACCCCCGCCCCGCGCCCGTCCCCTCGCCCAACCGTCCATCTCTCCCCCCGCGTGAGACAGCCAGGAAATTGGGTCGTCGAAAACCATCGATCTTCGCGATGTGCGTACACGTAGACCGGCGACCAGCTGATCGACGCTCCCCTCCCGGGTTCAACGACCTACCCTATTCGCCAACTAGATATTTGTGCCTACTTAAAGTGTTTGCACGACGGTGGACACCTCGCTGCAAAATAAACGCGGCGGCATGCATCTCCGCCGCGTTGCACTTATGCAAGTGCGTCTTTGCACATCACTCCATCGCGATGTTACGTTTCAACCTGGCTCGCGTCGATGACTCCTCCGTGGACAAACGTCGCCTTAATTTGAGTGCGCAAATATTTTGCCGCGACAGCGTTTTCACGTCGTCCCCGTCCTCTCGCACGTACGCGAGATCCCGACGCGGGAATCGTTATTTTCGCAAAGAGATCGTACGTTGCCTGGACGGGCAACGATACAAACGGCTGTTTAAACGAGCTTTCCCGAAAATATCGTAATATCGCATCGACGATTACTTGACCAGTAATATAGATAATAATCGGAGAATTATTTCTTATGATCGTACTGCGGCTTGATCTAAATTTCTACGAGCATTCTTCAAAAATGAAAATAGAGGATCGACAAAATACCTATATATAAGCTTAGCAACGTAAGAATCTAAATAAATAAACACGTTAGAAATTTGTGTCAGTCTCTTGATAGAAATCGTCGCGAAGTCCAAGAGTTCAATAGTTTCCAAGTTGTTTTCGTCAATTTTTCACACGTGAATAAAGAACGAAATGAACCAAATTGACTCCTTCGACGGGTGTCGAAGGGACGGTGGCAATTACGAATCTGCTCGCGCGCGTCATGCAGTCGGAGATTTCACACGAGTTATGCGCGCCGGCTTTTTATCTCTTTCCTTCGAGAGCCGTTCCTTCGTTCGCACGGGAATTCGCAGATTCGGCACTCGCGCAAACGTGGTCGTGCGGCCGACGACCGCGACTTTCTCCTTTTATGCTAATTTCGTTAATATGCTATTTTCACGATTCTCGTATCCCCGGCTCCACGCCATTGTGTGCCGGTGTTCGGCGTGCGAGAGAGAAGACGAACATTCTCCGGAGCTACGATAATTAGAGGCAACCAGCTGGCGACTTATTACGTAAAATTATATCAGTCGCCGTACCACTGGGGCCGAGCTTGAAAACTTAAAAGCTCATTTCTGGCTTTAATTGTAAGAGGCGAGAGTGACCAAAAGTTATTGCTCGTTGTTGTTCGTGAATCGTGTATTATCTGCCTGTCAAATCGAGCGTACCGGTTTAAAATTAGTGACATTTATTTTTTTTTCTCTGAAGATGACATATTCCGATAACGGCATTCCCCGCCTTGCTCAAAGAAATACATAATTACATAAGTAACATAAGTACGGTACTTTATCGATTCAGAAGAACGTCATATCATGCGTGTACGTGTGATACGTTGCTAATTGATCGAACATTAATAACCGTTTATAGATTGCACGTAATTATCAACAAATTCAGTTCTGTTTCTGCAAGTCAGAGATCGGAAGAAATTAGTTTCTTTATTAAATATGCATTTTTTATTAATTATGCAATCTGACGATTCTTTGACATGTACAGGATGTTTTTAAAAAGTGTTGTTTTTTGGGAGCAGGTAATATTTATCGAAACAAAAAGAAAATGTCCAGTAAGCATGGGTATACCTGTTAAGATATGGGCCGTCTTTATTGTAAATACAATAGGAGATGTGGTTTCCATTCATTGTCACACATTCTTTAGGCCTACGTCTCTGAGAATCACGCACTCTTGCGAATACACCTATTTGCTCTCGGATTTGCTGACACGCATTAAATACTCAATATTTGTACGGCATCGATGGAAAGGGTTCAATATCTGGGTTAGGTATTGTCGCACGATGCGTACAAAGTGATGCCCCATCATGCATGAACCACATCCGTTGCCCTTGACAGAGAAGCACTTCCTCCAGTATGACAGGTAATTCCCCAGGATTGAAGGATGTGTGACAATGAATGGGAACCATATATAAAGCACTTCCTATGGCATGTGGTAAAGATCGCCCCATATCTTAACAGATATTTCATGTAGAACTCATGTTTACTCGACATTTTCTTCCTGTTTTGATGAATACCTGGTCTCAAAATATGTAACACTTTTTTTTTAACACTTTGTATACCTTGTTTTTTTCCTTCAAAGTATTTTAGAAATATTTACTGCATTTGAGCGAGAGCTATATTCTGATCAACTACATTTAAACAATCATTTTAAAAATACATTCAGAAAGATTGCACGTTTCTTGAGTAGATCTATGATGCATAGGTAGTGCTGAAATACAGATTGACAACATTTTAAACTCATCATATTAAAGAAAGTTATGGAAATTTAAAGTTGTATAAAGATTTCATAATATTGATACTTTACGGCGATGAGAAATTAATTGCGCGTAAATGAAGGATTTTACGGGCGTAACATTTTCGTGCACAATTTAAGATTTATTTATCCCATCTCCGGATTTCTTAGATAAAAGATCGCAACGGTTCCGACCACAGAGTCGTGTCTTATCAACGATATTAAAGCGTCTATCTACGTGGAGCTCTTGCCTATCGGATAAGGTGAGTGTGATATCCCTTGTTGCAGCATGGAATGTGCAGGCTGGTTTATTTCTCTCGTCATGTGTGCTCCTTGCACAAAATAATCGTCGTCGGGTTACATGTTGCTTTCCAGAACGTTGACATCAAAACAGGTTGATGACAATTATGCAAAAAGGTTTTTGATAAATTGATTATAAATATTATTTGCTACGATAACAGATTTTATACTATTTCAGTATGTATTCTTTCTTACAATTTCAGTCGTTTGCAACATGCAAATGGTATAGACTTCTAATTCCTAGGCAATAATTATCTATCACAATAATCTCGACAATAATCGAGTTGTTCGAGAACTGTTGCAACAAAAGTTAAGTTGTCGCATTAAAAAACCGCGTGTAGTTTCGAGAAGGATTTCAAGAAATATTGATCTTCAGGAAAATTAATCAAATGCTCATAAACTCGATTGATTAATAGCTGTGTGGTTTGTCTTGCGATAAGATGGATCGCGACAACGGGGCCGATTATGATCGCGGCTCCGTGAGGAATCGCAGAGAAAGAAACGCGCGTCCTCCTGGCTTGTTCGAGAAAAAAAAATGGATCGGACCTCGATCGATCGGTTTCTCCGAGTGGTTCGGCCAGTGCCGTAGTAAATGACATCCGCGGTATCGGTGCGAGAGCGGAGTTCGTTGCCCCGTGAAAGAAGACGGGCGCACCGGCCCCGTCGCGTTTCTGGGTTTACTGTTTCTGCCCGTGTTCGCGAGTGTATGCCAGCATCGCGCCTCCGTGCACGCGTTTCGTAAGCTGCACGCGAGGACTCGTCTGTATGGTACCATATCGTACCGAAAGCACGAAACATAAAAGTGCGGCGCAGACGAGCACGAGGAGGACCAGCGAAAATTAGTTTCGGCGCGACGGCTCGACAGGGAATTACGAAATCGACTGTGATTGATAAACACGAAAATGCAGCTTGGTCGGGTTATCTCTGCGTTGACACACACACACGTTCAGTCACTAAATCTAATTTGTACGATAAAATAATGAGTGGACATGTAGGATATTCGCGCACGATAAAATATATAATTTCTTAAAAACATCGGCATTATTTAGGATTAAAATTGTTTTATTCGCAATTGATATATTTTTATTATAATCAATATATTTGACCAAAGAAAACTAAGAAAGACAGAAAGAAAGACTAGTAATTACTTAGATTAGCAGCAATAATGGCACAAATAACAAATACTACTGATCTATGCGATGCGGGAAAAAAATATTGGCGAATACAAAAGAATTGAAACCTTCGAATCTTAAGTATATCTCGTTATCTTTCGAGCAGAACTGAGCGTCTCTGCAAAGAATGTATTTCTGCAAGACCAATGAGCAAACCAATCGTGGAACATGGTTTGTTCTTCCAATAGCTATTTTGCACATTATTCGCGCTTAGAATACGCAAAATACATACTAACGAAGTTATTAGATAGTGTGAAACCGATTGCACTTATGGTGACGAGTCAATATGTCACTGAAGATGCGTAGTCGTTGCGTACATGTGCAAAGTGACTCCGCAAACAGGAGCCCCGCTCGCGTGATAGCGCCTAGAAATGGGTAAAAAAATAAATTCGCGTTGGGCAGATACGCCGCTACCACCGGTCGCGCTCGAGCAATAATCAGGACGATTGCCGCAGCTCGTAAGAAACAAATCGCGCGAAGCTGTCCGAGTGCACTTTCCTCGCGGCGTAAATGAAAACGGTCGAGTTTCTATGTCAACGCCTTTCCTCGAGGTCGTCCGGCGTGTGCGAGCGATTTCGTTTGATTTCCGTCATTTAAAGGGAACGCGATCGTAGCATTACAAATTCAGACTAGACCGCATTGTAAGTTCGTCGCTATGAGAATGAGATCGCGACTCGATGTAATAACGGCGACGTATATAATTAACGTTTGATGAGACGACTTGAGCGTAAGTCACGATGTATACGAGAGGAGGCTGTGACTCACGCTTTATCAACGTCTTTGGAGCTCGATCGAGGGCGAGATTGAATTGGTGTTATTACTTAATTGGAGCGACAAGAAATTGCGTAAGGTTTTATCTGAAATTTTACTTTGAACAAATTAATCATCAATATCTTAAGCGATATATTAAATTCTATTAAATGACCATACATCATTATCAAATGGTTATTTTTATTACTATCAATTTAATAAATCGTTTCATTAGTATAAAAATTCCTTTTGGAGAGAATAGAAATATTTATTTTCTGCATTAGTTAATTTAAAGTATCCAAAGAATTATATAAATCTGTTATTAATTTTATATACTCGAGGTTTTACAATACATTTTCAAGTGGTAACGAAACGGAGAGGAGCGTAATATCGAAGCGTCGAGCAAGCGTCTATGGCTTTAACAAATGCGTGTCTATTTCGACTCTTTTAAGGAGAGAATCGACTGGCTCTCGAAGCAGAGTTATTGATCTATTGAAGCCTAAATAATAAGTGCAAAGATATGGCTTGTTTGACATCACGAAGAACTGCGGGGGACACGTCGCGCGTAGGGCCCCACGAAAGAAGAGGGAAGTCGTCGAGCTCGTTTTTCCCGTCCTTACTTTGACGTCCACCTCCACCTCCTCTGTTTCTGATGTGGATAACCGTTTCTTTCTTTCTTCCTTTTTTTCAACCGGTCGGTTTTAGAGAGCGGAACCAGGGCCTACCCCACCAAACCACGTTTGTCCGTTTTATTACTGGGGGGGGGGGGAGGGGACATTAGTCCATACTCCGGGGCGTGCTCGTTATTGCACTCACGCTCTCGCCGCGCGATTGAGAGAGTCGGCCGAGCAGAGAGACGCGATCGGTCGATCGTACGTATACGTACGTACGTATGTACCTGGGCCGACCGGTCGTATTACGACCGCGTTTGTACCCCGTTTGGAACACACGACGGGCCGGTCGTCGACCTGGCCCCGCGGTAGGCAAAGCAGCGCGGCGGAATTATAAAATTGTGTTACGACACCCAAAACGCGCGACGCACTCGGACGGGCCCCCCGCGCAAAGCGACGCAACGCTACCAGCCGTTGTCGCTGCAACTGTTTGTACCGTGCATGCACCCCATTTTATATGCCGTTTTCTTAGGAAAACATCGCGAAAATGACTTTAGCTCTCGCGCAGAATTGTATTTTAGAAATATCAGTTTCTTCAGTTAGTTTCATGTTTTATTCGTGAAACACACACAACGCGAATACTATATCGATTAGTTCTAACGTAGTTTAGCAATTTGCGAAAATCAGAGACAGTTTATAAAATACGGATTTAAAATTTGTGTAAAACAAGCCTTTAATGAAATTTTTAAATTGCTTAAATGGCTCATTTTATGGATAAAAGAACTAATTTTTGCGATAGTTACCGAAAAGAAGTATGCAAGTTAGTGTTAAGAATTGAAATTTCTCATGAAGAAAATATAAATAATAATACATCAAAGAAAATGTAAGGTGAACATGGATAATATCTTGTATTTCAATAATTTAAAAATATTTTTGCACACTGTACGGACGAGTATTGATCACGGAAAGAAAGTTCTTCCATTGTAGCATCTGGAATCTTGAATCTCGAATCGAGAGGTGCGACGAACGCGTGAAATCGACCGTGAAAGAATACCGGATCGTCGAAAGCAGCGATGCTCAAAATTGCAGATTGGGCGCTATCCTGAGTATGGCAAAAAAAAGCAGAGTAATAAGAATAATAAAAGAAGAAGAAATAAATTTTGCACGGTCAAAGAAAGATCGCCGATAGAAAAGAAGAATAAACAGAAAACTTAATTTAATTGTACGTTGCATCAAATATAATGCACGCGATTCAAGAAACTCGAAGAGATTTTTTGAACTTATCTAATAATATTCACACAATTTATTTTTCGAGATGCAAGATTTTTGGGGGTAGAGGCTAGAGGCCATAATATTTTAAATTAACTTATTTATATATTGCTTATACATATTGTATATTTCATAAGTATTCGTTGTATATCTCTTGCTTTAAAAATAAATTCTGATATTAATTTACGACCTTTTAAATTATAGTCAAAGTTTGCTACGCGTTTGCACAGTAATTTAGTTTAACACTCGATAATATTAAAAAAATACGATTTTACACAATTTTGTAAAATCATGATTCAGATCTCAGTAGAAAGGATGAACGAGACGTTTGGCCGATTGCTTCGGGTCATCAGGGGTCGACGTACTCGAAAGTCGAAGCTTTCCCGACTCATCGGCATGCGGGTCTCGCGAAATTGTCTATTAACGAAATTTCTAATGCGAATTTATGATAATGAACGGCCGATCGAAGATTATCCATTGCCCCGTGGCCATTTGATCTATCACGGGGCAGAGGTTCTCAATGTCCAAAATATTTCTTCCACTGCTACTACGCGTATCTTTCTTATCTTCCTCTATTTCTTTGTAAAAAGCCATTATATCGATATATTCGTAAATTATACATTTAAGATTAGACTGCAAGAATATTCATATGTTTGGCTACGCATTATTTTAATATGACATATATATTCATACTGTATCTTTTTATATGAAAAGCAAAATCTTTATCACATGAATTCCTCTAGCGTTAGAAACAATATTCGTTGCCGAAAAATATATCACGTTCTTGTCTTAGCGATATGATATCTTTTCAATGTTATTAATTTTTTATAATTCTTGATATGTTTTACAGATTTATAGCTTTTCTTTATATTAGTTAGATAAATATCCGATAGAAGTCTTGTACAATATCGAATTTGTTCTCCTAGTCGAATTTGTTTTTCAAAATTCTAATATTTTTTGCTTGACAACGATGTCTTTGGAGAGAATGAAGGCTATGCGACGGTAATAATTATTCTCTGATACAACCCGTTAGCGCATAATTCTGCTATTACAAAAAGTGAAAAAAAAACAAGTCTAAAATGGTCTCAAGGCAAGCTTTACAGTTACTGGAGAAGGAAGAACTGTTCCTTCTTCCAAAGTGTCCTTATCGAACAGTTCTACGAGAATTATACAGTCGATTTTTAAATAATACGTACCAAAAGTCACCTTGCAAATTGGAACCCAGGAAAATTGGAGTCATCCGGTTCCTCATCTCTTCGCGATCTCTTTGCGGTTGAAGAATAAACTCACGATGACTCAAGCTTTCTAACGCGTCGCTAATGACCTGAAATTTAGAATCGTATTTTACTGCGCGCTTATGGTTTTTTAAGAAACCTGATGACATTTGTTATAACACATGAGTTAATTTTTAGATTTTAATTTGTCGATGTCGATATTAATTATACGAGCTCATTATCCGCACATTTCTTTATCTCTTCTAATACATATAAACCATAAATCTCGGAGAATATGAAAGTAGAAATATATCTGTACACAAAGTATAATTCAGACCAATATATTCTATGTGCAGGTGACGGATAAATTAGAAAAGACAGAAGTGTGTAATAATGTATAAAATATATGTAACTTTAAGAACATCAATCTTATTTTACGAATACCTCTTTCCGTATAAGATTATGTAATTTTACTATGTATAATAGTACATAATAGTTATATAACTTTATGCATAAATACATATAAAATCAGCAATAAAGTCTTTTATATCAAGAATAATTTCTAATAAAAATATCAATGACTATGCAATTCATAAATCCGGATAAAACTTGAACAGACACATTAACAGTATAATATATTCTCGACATTTTAAATAAACTATAATAAGCTAAGACTAGAGATCATACAAGATCATAATCGGAAAAGTTTGCCGCGGGCGAGGCCGTTTCGCGTCCCGCAAAAAGAAGAAATCCACGGAAAGAAATCGTCTCGCTGTACAGGGGGGCTGATGCGACGCAACAGGACGAGACGAGTCGTTTGGTCGAGGAGCTCGGCGATCTTACGCGGAGGATGGGCAGCGTATGTCGTCGGAGGTGTCGCGAAAGGTGGTGGTCGCCGAAAGGTAGTGGTCACCGAAGGTGGTGGTTTGATGAACGCGGGGGGAAAAGGAACGCGCGGCGCAAGACGGAGGACACTTTCACTCTCACAGGTGCATGACCGACTCGAGAACATGAAGCTCGCCGTTCGAGAGAGCGAGAGAGGACGAAGCTAGGTGAGAAGGACAAGAGTGGAAGGAAGAGAGAAAGAAAGAGAGAGAAGATGACAGGGGCAGAGAGAAAGACACAGAACGACAGACAGAAAGAGAACGAAGAGCGAAGGGAGGGGGGGAAGGGAAGAAGGAAGGTTTTAATGCCGCGGTAATCTCGGGTCGTTCCACAAAGTGGAGGGCTTCACGCGACCCGCTAGATAACGGCCCATCGACCACGTGCTCGCGCGTACTAACGTCCACCTCCTCCGTCGCGCTAATACGAAATGTCTTGTACCTGTCCGTCCTTAATATCTGTCGTTAGGCCACTTTCCTACTGCGCGTCGGTTAGGCTCAGTTAAAAATCTAAGGCCGGGTCCAGATATGTATCGTATCACCGTATCGTATCATGATATTTTCTTATCAAAATACGAAATATATTGGTTATAATGATATGCCAAGGCCTTGTTTTTAATCTGTAAGATACGTGATACGAATACGAATTGAAAACAAGGCCTTGGTATATCATTATAACCAATATATACGATACATGTCCGGACCCGGCCTAATGAAGCGGAAGATGCATTAGAATTATTCGAGATTCCGTTATATGTACAAAAGTTGTACTTTAATTAAAGCTCAATGCGTTAAGATTTTGATTATTCAATCATTATCCATATCAGAAATTAAATTATATAATTTTGTAGCCTCGACACATGATCTAATTAAGATAACCATGTCGAGAGAGAGAGAGAGAGAGAGAGAGAGAGAGAGAGAGGAGAGATATCTCTTAAATACTCATTTCTTAATCCAGGTATTTGTTTTTTAAAATAAATTTTCGTATATAACATACGTTTAGACCTTTTCAAGAAAGTAGACCCATATTTACGTATGTCTTATAATTAAGGAATGAATTATAATAAAAATGGGAAATGGATATAAATCAAATCTAGCTTCTTGGCAGAGAGCCATGTATCGATTGTTATCCGACATCCACGATAAAATCAGTTTATGTGAATCAAATTGGCCAACTCGCCTCGCGTTCTTTAACGATGGTGGAGCGAGTGCACGTAGCGAAACGGTGAATACGATGATCCATCGCGGTAGCGGATATGATCGCATTGAAAGCCGCGGGCACCATTGGCGACGACGAGAGGAGGGATAGAGAGGACTCGGCAGGGGGGGCGAGAAAGAAAAAAAAAGAGAAAGAGAAAGAGGGAGACAAAGAGTGAACGGGGGCGAATACGGAGGGGGAGGACGGCAGAAAGAAAGAGGGGAAGAGAATAAGATAAAAAGAAAGAGAAAGATGGTGAACAGGGTCGATGAACCGAGGACGTTCGCGGTGTTCGCCGCGTTTACTTACTACCGAAATACATTGTTGGTCCCGATGGTCCGGAGTGGTCCCAGTGGGTCAGTGGTTCACGGGGGACCCAGAACCGAGCCCGCTGGAGATACGCGGCGCCGAAACATCCTTTACGATTTCGGCTTTCATCTGTGCTCGGCGATCAGCGAGGAGATCAACGAGGCGGTGCTACTTGTTTGCCGAAATCAGCGCAAACAATGGATTATAGGAAACGTGAAATTATAGCCGTTGTTCCCGCTCGCATCCGCGCTCGCATTCGGACGAACGAAACTAAAACAGTTAAATTTATTTTGAATAAAATTTCATTCTTCTCGTTTCGCTACATCGTTCTATTCTATCATGTCTGTACTCTGTATCAATTGTTGTCTGCCAAAGACGCTGAATGATAAATGACTCGTTTGTTAAATAAAGCGCGATTCGCCTTAACTTTCAAATAGAGATGTTCAATTTTGCAAGTTTGATTCACTACAAGTAGCGCATCGTTCGATGGTAGCACGTCAGAGGTAGGCAAGCGCAAAACGAGTTGACAAGGGTTCATTGTTCCGAGGCGATCACAAAGCCATCAGTCGATTTTATTTGATGATCAGGCCCGAAGGGAAGAAAGGAAATTGCGTTGCCAGAAGTAACGTTCGTCGAGGATCGTAAAGAAGAATAAAGAGGTTAACTGTCGCACCTAAAAATATCTCCATTCCGCCTTCGCACCCAGACTTCCATTCGCTGCACCTCGGATCCCCGTCTTTCACATTTGACAGCATCGTTTGGTAATGAACTTTAGGATGCAATAGAACCGGCATGTGAAAGCAGTTAGAATAACAACTGATATTGCTCCGATATCTCTCGATGCAGCAAACTGCAATCTATAAAAATTATATTTTGTTAATTAAAATATATTGAAGTGATAAACATTATTATATAGATATATATGTCTTCAAGATTTATTTGCTTTGTTATAAATAATATAATTAAAAGAAAGTGAATCTCTGTAATTTTCTCGAACATTAGACTTAATATAATCAGTCCGCGTAAACAACAATTACAAATGAAAAGAAGACTCATTAAAATGTAAAATACATGTCGACTGCATAAGTCACCGTGTTAGCGTATTTCTGCTAATTCTATCACTTAAAAAAAAAAAAAAAAAAAGTCGCTTTTACATTGCTGACACAAAGACGAAACGTGTACTTATGTTGTTAAACCGTCGTAATTCGAGCAAACCGAAACTTTCGCAAAAATAAAGAGGAAAAACGAAAGAGAGGAACTAAATAAACGTTGTATGTACATACAAGTGAAACTTCATGAGAAGACTTCCCCTCGGTGAAGACCGGTTACGTACTACATGATGTTGAGCGACTTCAATGAACGGACGAAACGGACAGGAGAAGTCGAGTGCGAGATCTTCGAGATACTATAACCATACGCGGATTACACCCTAATTTGGTTTATTGCGATGCTAATGATCGCGACGTAAATGTATTTTTTTTTGCTCCTTTTAGGTTCGGATCAGCGTTAGCGCCTTCATCAACCCTGCCTTTGGGATATATAGCGCATATCGGAATGTAGCTTAGGTTGCAGGTTGTAATTTATGATCCTATTTCGTCCTATTCGTTCAATCTGCAATAACTCCCCAACCGCAATCGAGCCCGTAACCCGTAGTGTGATTACGGCTTTAACGTTGCCAAGAACGGCAATAAGCCAAGAAAATGTATTGAACAATAGTGGCCTTTTACAATTGAAGATTTACTCGCGAATGCTTTCAGCTCGGACGATAGATAAATGTAAGATTACGTCTCAACTTCCTGATCGATTACGCAATAAATTACGCAGTTTGATCTTCAAGAAGGAGCTCGGCCGTTTATCAGCGACCCGGTAACATCGTTGCGCTCGTCTTCCCAGAAACTGTGTCCCATACGTCCTCGAGCATATTAGAAACGGGGTAAAAGCACGCCGAATGCTCCCACGTCGGGCCAGGAGAGACCGCGGTTCGTTGACCCGCGACCACGTGGAGTAGCACGTGCATTTGCGAGAGATTTCGCGCGCGGTGCCGCGGTGAACGATCGTTAAGCGACTATCGCTTGGCTCAACTCGCGCGTTGGGAGCAAGGAACTGCTAATGCGACTGACGATCGTTAGAAATCTTTCACGTTTCTTGCGCCACCAGGCATTCGCCTGGCCTAATCGCTCGTTAGACAAGTCACGTGCTGCATATATGCCACGCTGAATTCAACCCTACACTGACTGACTGACTCCGACGATAGCACGACGACTACGACGACGGTGACGTACCGCGATACGCTCGTTTACATCTGCGCGAATATCTCGATCTCTGCTCTTTCGTGGGATTACTTACTTATGCTCCTTTGCTCCGTTCTCGCAGCATTCGATGGAAAATAAATCCATGATACTGACGATCGACCATTAATGAATTTCAATAATTATTGAAAAATAAGTATATATTTATTAACAGATGAGGAGTCTCTACACGTTATTTTAGAATCTAAAACGAAATTTCTCTTCTTAATGAGAAATCTTAATGAGGAAAAGAGCACGCTATCTATAAAGATGAGATTTTAATATTTTCTCTTTTATCTTCCATATGCTATAGCGACAAAACTTTATTCGGCATGCAACAAATTAAAAAGAAAAATATATAGTTCTTGAAGAAATTGGCTGTTTTAGGTTTATTCTAGTAATGAAATATATTGTTGTACAATTAAGAATGTAAAAGGGAATATCTCAGCAAAACATAGCAAGTATAACGTAGAAAATCAGTTTTATGTGGGGTCGTACAATGCGAGTCGTGGATCGTGAGTCGTAGGAAATGGACCAATCACAATCGAATTTGAGAAGAATAATCGACTGTGATTGGTTAATTCTTACGACTCACGACTTTACGACTCGCATTGTAGACCTAGCATTTTACATGAAGCTGAAAAATCGAAAATCATTATTTCAACAAACATTTAACAATTCCAAATTTTATCACTGAGAATTAACATTTTGGATTACATATGATGCAAACCAACTATAAATAGTAATCTGGTCTTCGTGGGAGGTATTGATGAGAAAGAACTTGTTCGATTCAGGAAAAGAGAAGGCAGAAAGAACGAGCAAGATTAACAACGGACAAAAGCCATTCAGTTGTAGAGCCATTCAGTTACGCAGTCGCAACAAAAGGGAATGATTTGCGGAAAGAACTATAAAAGACAAGGAGAAGCTATGAAGTTTCCGTCGTTAGACGGTCGTAAAATTTTCAGCTCCCCGTAGCGAACGTCAAAGAGTCATTCTGGTTCGCTTGCGGTTCCAAGAATTCCGGTTAGAATTTAGGCTATCAGAATCTGGAACGCCTCGGTCGTTGGCCTTGCCTTCGATTCCCAGCCTGCGAGATTTTCGGGCGCGACTCCTGCGTATGCGGCGTGTTTGTATGCCCGTATGTTAAAACGGAGCTTTTATCTAATGAACGTCTAGACCGGTTCGCGAGCCGATCGTGCGGACGCTCGCGAATCACGCGACAATTTAGTCCCAGACCCGTTGAATGTGCGGAAGGAGAAGGCGGAGAAACGGCGATGTTCGCTTTAGCGACGTACAAGCCACGGTACCATTAGAAATTTTCGATTACTCTGATTCCCCCTTTGAGCTATCTAGTATCATTTTTGCTTTATAGATAAAGATAAATAAAATCAAGGTTTGTTATAAGATAATAAACAACAAATTTTTTAATGTATATACAAGTTATATTAAATAATAACGAAATACAGAAAAGATTTCCAGAACAGATGCAAAATTGGAGATATGAGAGATGTAGTGTGTAAACGTCTTTACTTTTCCTGTTTAGTATTCAGTGAACTTCGTTTCTGCTTCTAAATCATATATTTTTATCTATTTGAAAATGTCCAGCATTGCATTAAATAAAAGTCAAATATATATTCTTGAATTAAATGTGTAGCATGTATAACACTGCAATAATTATTACAATTGAAAATATTGACAAGTGGTAAAGAAAATTGATAATATTTCGACTGCACCGACTCTTTAAATATGAAATAATTTTTCAAATTAAAATTAACGATTGATGTGCACTAAAACTATTTACAGGCATCATTGATTCGTGCAGACCGCATCTTCCTCGAGTATTTAATTTCCTGTAATTATCTACGAATGCTGCATTTTGAATAGCGTTGGCTTGCTTTATGTGAGAATAACGTTCTAATTTTTGTGTTCTCTAATAATTCTAACTCGTAACAGAGTGGCTATTTTAGATGTGTACATTTACGTGTATCGCAATCATTAATCATGCCGTTTTCGTGCATCGACGCGCGACGGCTACAAAGTCGCTATCGTTAATTTCACGCTGTATATTATAATTACACGCCTTTTTTTCTCGCCTCAGATGTGCCCGAGTGAAGACGGAGGCTGCGGACGGGCCTCGGACGCGCAGCGGAGACGGAGGGGCCCGCGGAGGGAAAGGCATGGAACGATTCGGAGATAATATACCGATGTACTGAATTACGCGGCCGGCTACCGAATCATTTTGACCCACATCCGTGAATCGTCGTTGCCTCGAGGCCGAAGATCCGAGGCGCCTTCTTCTCGGCGTTACTTTATCGAATCTGCTGTGCTGCGTTTTCAGAACGGCGATAAATAATCCGCCGAGCGAGTCGAAGAAGAAAAATCATGCCGTATATTTTTCTTCTAATTAATTTCTTTTAAAAAAATTTAAATCAAAGTTTAATCACCAAATTATCTAATTCAAATATGTGCTACATGTATAAGCAAAAGTTAATTTGAAATATATCTTTATAGAAAAAAGTATTTTATATAAACTTCTTTTGTGTGCATATCGAGAGATAGTTGAGGGTAAGACTTAATTTGTATTTGCTTCGTGTTTGCGTAGCTTCCTTTATGCAAATACATCGTCTCATTGTACACCACAATAACGTGATAATTCTGCCGGAACTTGCCATGAGACCTGTTTTCTGGTGCTATTGGGTCGCAACAGTCAGCGGGAAGATAAGCTGTGCAATTTATATTCAAGCTGTGCCCGCGATTATAATTTGTATTTGCGACTTAAATAGTTATCAAGAAGACAAGCAATACGAATATGACGATGATTATTATTGATGTTGCTGATCACAGGCGCCGAAGGTAATATATAGTACTAAAGAGATTGAACTGAAAAAAAAACCGAGAAAAGATGTTCACATTCCGGATTTGCACACTTCTTATTTCACAAACCCTTTGAGATAATTTCCTTATTTGCATATCTGGTGTTTAAAAAATTCCGCTAGTGAGCGTGCTATAATGGATAAGGGTTTCGTATATAAGGAAAGGAAAGGTAGAGTTGACTTGCAGTGTCAGACTAACAATAAGTGGCGCTCTAGTTCAGGATAAAGATAGACAGACAATGGTCTCAACGCGAATAATCTTGTTGTTCGTAGCGATCGGCGTTAGTTCAGGATTGCCTATAAGTCATCGTGGGTCCCATGGCCATCCTATACCGCCTGAGCCACGGTTTAATGGAGTTTTCGACAGCGATTACAATCACGAGGAAATTGGTAATTAAATTTCTGATGATAATTCCAGTTTTGACAGATTTGCAGCTATTCAAAGTTTAAAATAAAAATTGATTTTACTCTATGGTGTTACTCGCAATAGGCGTAGTAATTAAAAAATGCTTCGTTAAAATCTGTTGCTATTTCCTCTTTTTCTCTCAGCTAGTAACATAAAATATTGGAGTCCGAATGATCTACAAAATGTTTGGGAATTAAGCGGTTTACACGAAGGTGATATCATGATACATCCCGATAGCCCATCGTGGAAAAATGGTCTTCTAGATGCTACAGCACGATGGCCTGGCGGTGTCGTGCCCTATTTCATACAAGAAGATGACTTTGGTAATTCTACATCTTCCTTTACATAATCGCGATAACAAATAGCGTTAGCATAAGTATTAATATTACAGATGTCATTCATTACATTTTTTACAAGAGAGTTTGCTACCGTTAATTAACTTCTATCTTAAATTATTTGCATCGTTATCTCTTTCCGAAAGTAGAACTAGAAAGAAACAAAGAAACTCGTTTAAACTGAGACTGAACTATGTTGTTGAAATCAACTGTTAGTTCGTTATACATATATACTTCAAAACTTAGTCTTGATTCGGAAGGTTCAATTTTTGTCTAAGAATCATTAATACTTATAGATCGGGATCAAATCGAACTAATCAAAGAAGCCATGCAGGAGTATCATGAGAGGACATGCTTACGTTTTCGACCTTACAAGGATACTGACGACGATTACGTGACGATACAGGCAAAAAAGTCGGGCTGCTGGTCCTTGGTAGGTCGTCACGGTCACGGACAGGTGTTGAATCTACAGAATCCGGGATGCGTTCATCACGGTGTTGTCGTGCACGAGCTCATGCATGCCTTAGGCTTTTACCATCAGCAGAGCGCCGCGGACCGAGACGAGTGGGTCACCATACATTGGGAAAACATCAAGTCGGGTACGAACAGCTAATAATATTAATATTGTGTTTGTGTTAATAATAATTTACATTGATTTCTTATATCTTTTGTATAGAAGATCGTGTATTTATTTATTACTGTAATAATTTTTTAAGGATATTTAAAATAATCTTTGAACGACATTTGTTGAATACTTGAACGCTATTCGCATCCGAGTCAAAATGATGTCAACTAATGTGTTCTTAGAATGGATGCTCTTGTACGATGCACGAATAAAATTTTAATGAACTTTTGCAGGTAAGGAGCATAATTTCAACAAGTATGACAATCGCACTGTCACCGATTATGGTATCGCCTATGATTACAAGAGTGTCATGCACTATAGCTCCCACGCATTCTCTAGAAATGGAGAACCTACCATTACGCCGAAGGTAATGATCGTGCGGCACTCGCAATATTCCTATTGATTTCGGTTTGTTCTCAATGTTTATACTATTTCGCAGAAAGAGAAGGTGCAACTTGGTCAACGAGACGGACTCAGCGAAAAGGACGTGGCTAAAGTACAAGCAATGTATAAAGAGCAATGTGGCGATCGTAAACCAGAAGGAAACGGCGGCAATTCTTTTGATTCTTCCGAAGAAATTTCTATAGGATGGCTATTCAATTAAAAATTCACGTTTTTAAATAATCAAATTCTAAAATGTATAATAAAGCGTACCAACAAATATCTATATAGTACGTTTCCATGTTTTTAGATTAAAATGAATTTATTAATTTATAAGTCAGTTTATAAAAATATCACATACAATTATACTTAATTTCTTAAGTATAATTATCAGTCTGTCCAAAAATAAAATATTTAATCTTCAAGCATCATAAGACTTGTCGAGCAACAATAGCACTGCAAACTGGTCCCTAACAATCTCTGCTTATTTCATCCTATAACATTCAGCCGACAAAGTTTTCCTAATTGTAATACGTTAACTGTTTCAATTCATTTACAGCATCCTCTGCCGCCTAAAAATAATATTTATGTTGTATTATACAAAATCGCATAAAAATACTGTATCAATTAACTTACGCGTCGGACATATTCATCTTCATCCTTGATTAAGCCTTCCATGAGATTTCTGAATGATTTGTTCCAGACCTGTTGTAACGCTCTGCAGCAAAATCTACCCAACAATCTGATCATAGTACATGTCCTTGCTCGTAAGACAGTTTGTCGATGACTGAGAAGTTTATTGAGCTGTTCCACTGACGCTCCTTCAAAAAATTTCAAATATGTAAATTCATTACAAATACGATGTAAAATAGAAAATTTACAATTTCGGCTCACCGGGAGTTTTTGTACGTAGAACAACTTGTTCCACAAGCTCGGCATTCTCAGGTTGAGATCGTAGAACGTTATTTAAAATAGCGATGAGATCTGCAACGACCCTTGCCTTCCTTTTTTCTAACGTTAGTAGTTGCTGTAGAAGTGGCATCCCATTCACAATGTAAATAGCGTCGCAAAATTGCATGAGAAATTGATTCTCAATATAAACTAATCTACAGAGAACTAGCATCGCGCATTCGAGTGCTTGAAGTTCATCGGCGGATAAAGAAGATGCTGATCTCGTTCCCACGTTCACTATCGCATTCAACTCGTTATCGGAACGTTCCGACATCAACAGTTTGATGGCATAAACGAGATTTGGTACTACTCTCACATCTAAATAAACTCGTTCGATTTTCTTAAGATTTTCTTTGCTGACTGATACGGTGAATGGTAATGATAATAAACAAGTTACATATTCGACTACTCGGCAACCGGCTGCTGGATTTCTTAAAGGAGAAACAAACACCGAGACACAATTTTGTTGCAACAACGAGTCAATTTCACCCTCCATAACTTCTTCCATCGATCTTTGTAAAAATGCGATCCATTCTTCGTTTTCGATAGGCTTTTCCACTGCCTTCGGGTCCCAATCTGGCAATCTCGTGTGTTTTTCAGTCAGGTTTCTTTCACCGAATTCTTGTTCATAATCCATGCTCAAGCAACTTTGCTTGCGATCACCATCACCATGTACAATTTGCTCTACGCGCGCGTGCGTAGATTTTTCAATTTGTTGACCTACATTGATTCCATCACCTTGAGCATTAGTATGATACATTTCCTCATTCAATTGTCGTATGGAATGGCTATCATCCGTTTGCGTTTGAACAGGTTTCGAGTGATCGTCTAGTATTGGGAAATTATGTTGTACGTCTGCATTATGTGGACAGTCACTCTGACATAAAGCGTGATTTGCAGCTAAAAGATCACTTCTCAAAGATGCCCTGAGACTGAGATTTCCTAAGAGTACATCAATACTAGCGCTAGAATCAGTGCCACTTGGCTCACTACGACGTAATGCCTGACAGTGGTTTATCATATGATGGCAATATGCAGGAGACATTAGATAACCCGGTTGTGAAATACATGTTCGTTGCTGATACTCATAATGTCTTCTCTCCTGTTCTTGTAATTTTTTGATTGTTTTCTTCACAAATCTATACAAAAAATTTTAATTATTTGTATGCATACATATATGCTTTTAAAAAGAAACAATTAAAATCAATACTATACTTGGATTTATTTGCAGTACGCATGGCTAAACGCTCTAATTGTTCTTGCTTTGCTTTTGCTTGACTTGCAGATAATGGATTTGTAAATGGAGTAGATACGGTGCCACCTACTATTATTATTCGATCCTTGACAAACGGATGTTGGAGAAGATCGGGCCAAGTTAACCGCTGAGAAGGATCTTTCTGAAGTAATCCCTGAAATTAAAATTATGAATAAATTTATTAACAGAAAAATCAACACTTATTATAAGTTAAGCTATGTAAGAAGGTAAACGGTCAAAATACGACTAAAATATTGGCGAGTAAGGATAATGGCCGTAGACCTTTTTACATATAACATCTAACTTGAAATTATGATAATTTATTATTATATAATTCAACCAATAATATAGTAATACATCTTTTCATAAATTAATAAACATCTTTACATGTACAATATACAATATACGATTGCAAAAGTATTAATATCACAATAAATATCTTTACCTCTAGGAAGCTTTTGCAGGTTGGAGAAATAAAGTCTGGCCACTTAATTTTTTCAAATTTGATCAACTTAACCAAATGCAGTATTGAATTAGTTTGAAATGGAGGCGCACCCACCACCAACTCATAAACAATGCAGCCTAAAGACCTTTTTAGAAATTATGAAATTAATTTCAAGATATATTTCCTATATAAATGAATCATAAATTATATATATATATATATATATATATATATATATATATATACACACATATATATATATATATTTAAAATATTTATATGGTTGTACATTTACCATAAATCAGCGTTGTGATCATAGGGGTATTCGTCCATGAGTTCTGGTGCCATGTACAATGGCGTGCCTTTGATTGACGTAAGTACATGAGTACCAGTACTCATATTACGAGCAAATCCAAAATCACATAGTTTAGCTATGCCATTCGCTTCTAAGAGAACATTTTGTGGTTTGAGATCTCTAAATAACATTAATATAATTATTATAATTGCATATTATAAGTCATTCTTTGCCTTAGTTTAGATACAAACCTGTGCATCACCCGATTTGAATGCAGATAATAAAGTGCAGATACTAGATCACAAGCTATTACTTGTGCTCTTTCCTCAGACAATCTACCTCCTTTGGCCAGTATGTCATATAATTCCTTATCTGCGTATTCTGTTACAACCACGATCTAAATCAGATATTTTACAGAATATCTAGAAAGGTGTCTTACTTATAAACATAATTCTTTTCAAATCCGACATACTTCATTTTCTGTTTCGAATGAATCTATCATCTGCACGATATTTGGATGCTGCAGATAACGTTGAATCTCACACTCTTGACGCAGACTCTTGAGATCTTTGTCTGATCTGCCACACTGTGGAACAAGCATATCGGCGCGTTAGTCATGCAGCAAAACAAGTTATTTATAAATCTCTCTTGTTGTTTCATAGCCATTCATACCTTCCTTATCATTTTGAAAGCCACAATTTCACCATCTGAACGTTTTCTAGCTTTATACACTTGTCCAAAGGATCCCTCTCCGATGTGCTTCAGAATCTCGTACTTTTTCATCTTGAAGCTCTCGTATTTCTTCATTTTGTTGAAGTGCTGAAGATAAATGTCAAAAAATGTGCTTTTTGTATTATATTACGGTGTGCGCATGCAACAAAACGGAAACTTCACAACGCGTCAAATATAAATAACTAAATGCAAGCGTCCATTATATATGTAGTGAAAGCGGGAACGAAAAGACAGCTGTTTGGTCCGCAGGATGTAAGATGTAACGTAGCTTGAAATTCTCTGTGTACTAACGCCATCTTAGCAAACGTTGTGATTGAGGCAAAGCAGTAACTCAAGGTAGAAGAGTATTTGATGATAATAAAGAAAAATAATTATTAAAAAAAAATACGATCAGAATAATTTCAATTATAAAAAATAAATAAAGCCTATGTTTGTTTATTCATCTCATCATAAATATGTTAAGACATTTCTAAATATTATTGTTACTTTCCATTTATATTAAAATATTAAACTTTATCGAAATTGTATTGTTCTATATATGTGTATTGAATATACATATTTTAATTTAATCTATGTATTAAAAAAGTCTACATATTCTTACGAAAAAATTAATTCTATTATTATCAATTATACGTGATTAAACAAAAAGATTTAACAAAAATATTGATTCGCTAGAATTGAAAAATTTTTTTGAAAACGAAAAATACAGATAATTTATGTTAGAAGAATATTTTTCAATAAGACACACTTAATTGCTTCTGCATAATAATTCCTATCGCCGTAACAAATTAATTATACGGTGTTAAAAGATTTAACGAGAATAAAAATAAATAGAATCGTGATGGAATAATGCTTTTGTTACGCGCGACCATAACTTTTTTCTTATGATGAAACATATTCTTATATCTCGAGCGTGTTACTCACCATTGGACCACCAATAAAAAGAATTCTAATACATCAACTGCGATATACGCTGGATCAGTTTTAATGTAATAATATTTTCACACTAGCGATTAGTCAGTCCATGTTTGTAGTTCGCCCAAGAAAGATGCAGGAAGCTCGATATCTTTGTGGCTCGTTTCCTTTAGCATTCCTTTTACTAGGTAGCTGGTTTGTCACGAACATTAATACATATCCGACGCAGCTTATCAATTCTTGGACAAGATCGCCACCAATATCGCTGAAACTGATGAAAACAAGGGAGACCACTTCTGGGACAACTATTAGCTATAAACGTGAGTAAAGAAATGAAGTTCATTCCTTGATTGTGCCTCGAGAACATGCAGATTTCTAGAAAATGCCATGAAGATATCTAAATAAAGATGACTTAAAAGTATTCTGATATTTTATAAATATAATATTATGTATTCACAGTTGATTCATGGTCTCAGTATGATAATCCGGAAGAAGGTGCAGAACGAGAAGGCGATATATATCAGTCGTCGAAAGCGAGGAAAACTATTACGAAGGATAAAACTTTATTATGGCCTAATGGCATCGTGAATTACTACGTTCATTCGTCCATAGGTAAGCCGTTTCTGCAATTCTAAATCAAAACAGTGACTTATATAACTACCTAAAGACAAGCTCACAAATAATGGAACATTTTATGTATACATTCCACTGAAAATCAAATATATTTAAGAATTGCTTGTCAGGTCTAAATATTTAAGGATTTATTATCTGCTCTAGCTAATAAACCAAAGAAACTTGCTATGCTGGAGGATGCGTTACGTACCATAATGTCAAAGACATGCATTAAATTCCTGCGCATTAAAGAATATGCAAAGCTCCCAGCAAATAGTTGGGTCAATATCACGGGTCATCAGAAGGGTTGCTTCTCTGAATTAGGACGTAATGCATACGGACCTACTTCTTTAAACCTAGACGTGAACTTGTGCCTTCACACAATTGGACACACGATACACGAGACGTTGCATACCCTAGGTGTATATCATGAGCATATGAGGCCAGATCGAGACAAATACATTACTATAATATGGGAAAATATAAAAAAAGGTAATCAATGCAACATGTGTGCTAATAACAAACTGAAAAGAGGACTAACAAAAGATTCTTACAGAAGATGTATTCAATTTCCGTATGTTAAATAATAATACCGTAACCGATTATGGATTACCATATGACTATGACAGCATAATGCATTATTCTATGACGGCGTTTTCCACTAATAGGTCGCTTCCTACGATAATACCTACGGTAATATCAATTTTTAGATACAATATCGAAGATACTTCGAAAACTAAATATAACTTTGTATATACTCAATACTAAGAATCAAATATAATACTTATTATATTTGATTCTTAGTATTGAGCAATATATAATTCTATTGATTGAATCAATAATAAAATTCTGCTTTTACAGTCGTCTTATGTGGAGATTGGCCAAAGAAGTCATTTGTCGCATTACGATATACAAAAATTGCTAATTGCTTATAACTGCACTGCCGTCGGTACTAAATTGGAAAATAACAAGAAACTCAATTTGGAGAAACCTAAGAAACTTCCTAATCGTAGAAAATTACCGCAACCACAGTCGTTGAATAAAACAGTCATTGAAACAGAAGTGAAATCACATACGCCGACAATCGTTATACATAATTCAATATTAAACAAATTAGATGATAAGAATGCTGATTTAGGAAAGTCAATGGATAGACTTAATCAAGTAGCTTTTCTTAGATCTGTATATCCTATTCAACCCAATTACTATCCTGTGCCCCTGAGCCCAATATACCTGTACATAAATCTTCATTTTTACTTGAATAAGAAATGAATAAGAAAATATATATAGCAAGATAAACAGAATGTTTAAAGTTACAAAAATAAATTTAATTGATGCTAATGAAGAATATATATACATTTCACAAAGTAAATTATAATAATACTAGAGTTGTGTTATTAACTGTGATAATTATTAACTTCAGATACACAAATCTTTAAATAGATCCCATTTTTGTCTTTACTCTTATAATTAGTTTGCAATTAGAGTCAATACTCTTTACTTCTGTCTTTTCGTTTATAATCACTATGCTTCGAATAATGTCTCTCCGATGATTTATCGCGATCTCGAGATTTATGTTTCTCTGATGATTTATCACGATCTCGAGATTTATGTTTCTGTTCGTAGTATTTATCTTTACTTCGACGTTTGTCCTTTTTATGATGTGACTTCCGCTCTCTCGAACGTGACGACTTCCTATATTCATGTCTGTGCTTTCTTTCCGTTGCATCTGAATATCTTTCCTGTTTGTCTCGATCTCTTGATCGGTGATAACTTCTATCTTCTGAATGGTCTCTTTTTTGATTATCTCTTTGCTTCTTATGGTGATGACCGTTCCTGTCTCCAGAATTATAGTCATTATAGTCTCGGGAAGGAGGATCTTTACTAAGAAATACTTTGTTTAAACGTTCTGTTCTATCTTGCATCTTTTCATAGTTTGTATCATCTGTTTTGGTATTCGAAACGTCTGTCATACGTCCAGAATTACTTTCTCCGGAGATATAATCTACATACATCTCCATTTGTTGATCAATCACTTCTCTGAGAATTTCAGTATGAGACTTTTTATTTGTATGAACGCCTCTATGCTTTGCTCTACGCCTCTTGAAGTTGCGCTCTCGTATCAACAATTCCAGAAAAGACAATTCTTTGTCTCTTTTTTGTTGTGCCTCCCTGAAAAATAGATTTAAAAATATTTGTAAATTACAAAAAAACAATATATATAATATATAACACAAACATACTACTATACGTTACACGTATAATTATAAATATTATATTTATTCATTATAAATTTATATCTATTCATTAAACTCACAGATTATTAATATTTGCAATATCCTCTCCAATGTCTGGCTTGGCGGTATTAGCGATGACATAGTCATACAGCGCTTTCCTCTCATCGCTGGTGAAATCTATGATAACCCTATCAGATGTACGCGGTACTAACCGCTCACCCATACCTATTATCAGTGTTAAGAATTCACATTTTTCGTAGTTATAGCATGGTTATAATATAATCATAAAAGTCGAAACATAATTAAAAATTTCTTGCAATTTCAAAATAATAGCTGTGCAGTTCTTTTCAATTGCATACTAAATAGGAAAATTACAATTGTTAGATCGCAAATGTTATAATGTACCCATTTTGTCTTTATGCGACTATAAAATATTGAATAAAGGATATGTAAAAGGATATATTGATTCTGCGACAAGTATAACATTCACAACTCGCTGGAAAAAATTCCATTGTCATTTAACAGGCATAAGAACGCACATAGTCGTTACGTTTTTTACTAACCAGTTTTCATCGTTGGATTTTGTTCTTTGGCCTTCCTGAGAACTTGTTCTTGCAGTTCCTCATCTGGAACAGACATTTCATATAGAGATGTTTCATAGAATATCTCTAGAAAAGTTATAAAGCGCTCGTCCTAAGAAGCTCGTCCCTTACCAAATTTTATACAGAACGGTGAGTCAGCTGGTAAAGTTGGCTCTGATAAAGGAACATCTAGCTTTCCGTAACCCTCAGCTTTCCATTGACAAGAGGCGAGATGGTCATTGAGAGAGCTTTCCGTTAGCCGGTGGGACGAATCATACGGACACGTGAGATACTCCGTATCCTATACAAACGCAATAGTTCCGTTAAAATCAACATATCTGTGTCAACAAGTTTCGATTACGCTTACCACGTTCGTCACGCTCTCCATCGTCCAGCCGAGGGTTCCAACGATGCTGGCGATTTCCTCGTTAACCGCATCGGTGAAGCTCCGCAGTTCCTCCAGTTGCTCCTCACGAGAATCACTCATATTTTTTAACGTGCTGATTTCAACACTGTTTCGCACAGAATTCATCGCATCACCGATTCATCTTGATTCACGCCTGGACCCGCTTGTACGAAATTAGGATTAATCGAGAGAGGACAAAATTACGGCGCGTTGAGGTTAGGATACTCGCGCGCAGGTGTAAGTGTACTCGTCCGCTCGTCGTACAGATGACGACATCTGTGAGTGATTATGCGAAGTAAGACGCTACAAGCTTTGGCAGATCATTCTGCGATAGTGCGATTTATAATCAATATTTACTGTCAGTATTCTGATATTGAAGCTGCGGAGCCCTTACGTGGAAGAAAATCATACACGATCAACCGTGCAGCTCGCCGTTCTCCGCAGGCAGATATTCGCATTGCGATCATCGAGGACATTGAGGTGAACTGCACGCGCCAACTTGAAATTTGAAATTTTGAGCGCGCACCGCGTCCGGCTTCTCCCGCGTCTTTTACACGCAGATTTTTCACGTATTCGTTCGAAATCTTTGTAGAGAATGTCGAATTAGACACGTCTGATCATCGTAATTCGCTAGGAAGCACGGTAGAAAGCGCGCCCGACTGTCATTTCAGTCAAATTCAAATAGTTGACATTTCGAAGTATCTCGATTTCGAGATCTTGCGAGCCAAAACTCGGCCGCCATGACACTCTCGTCGAGTCGCCGGTGCATCGGTTCGGAGTCGGATCGCGGTCCGCAATTAATCGCGAATTTCGCCCGTTAAGAGTGCACGATGAGCACGAATTTCTATCGGGAGTGCCGACCGGAGTGACGGGCCATCGACAGAACGTATCGGTTAGCGCGGGCCCTCGCGATTAGTGTCGTTTCACCGATCGCGGCTCCGACGCTGCCGCTCCGCGTAACCGCCGGCGCCGTGCCGTCCCGGTGAGTGCAGATTCCGACGCCCATAGGCGTGCGAAAATCGCCCTTACGCTTTTCGCAGAGACCCTAATATACCCTAAATAACACAATTATTTTTGCAACATTTAACAATCCTAGAACTTGACCTTCGTTTACTATCATTTAAATTGAAAATGGTTCTATGCTGTTTATATAAAATAGTAAAAATAGATCAGATGCAAAAGAGGGTCTGAAAAGTAAAGGCCGCCGTCTCTGCATCGGGTGTTCATTTGATACGTGTGCTTCGTGGAATTTGTACGGATACCGAGATATATCACATTCGATTACATTCTTTCGGGTGATCGGTCTCGCTTTTCTTAACCGTCGACTTGACTCGCGTCGCGGCGTCGTCGTGTCGCACACGGTTTCGGAGTAAAGTTGCTATCGCGTCGTTTTCGGTACACGGATTAAAAATACTGGCGGAGCCTTTTACAATCGAGTAGTGCCGCGACGTGTTTAATTAGCAATCACAGAGATCACAGTCTCTAATAACGTCGTACGTTTAACTTCTGTATTGAATCGTGTTTTTGATATCGTGGTTTTGTCAATCGTGGGGGATAGCTAGAGTGTGTTCATAAATCGATGATTTATTCGGAGTTAGTCGAAATCGCGTGACAAGCTGCAAGTGTGGCGTTCTCGCGGCGGTTGCTCCTGGCGAGTGAAGTTGGCCGCGCGATTCGCGAAATTCTTTCCGCCATTTAGCGTCTACCTGCGGAACGTCGAGCGTCACGGGCGGCAATAAGCGGATCGTAATAGTTTCGTACGTAGCTTCTCCGACGTAATTCTTTCGTCGCCGTGTAACAAAGTACGCGCCCGTCGCGAGATTAATACCGGGAGTGCCGTGCAAAGTGTCGAAAGTGTCGCGCGATCGCGTAAGCGACGATATAACGTCGATTTTCGCGAACATCGTGATCGTGAGTGAGTGCGCCGATGGAGAGCGACAACGGAGGACCGAGGAGAGGAGGAGGAGGCCTGTGGGAGGCATCGGGCGACAGCGGGGCAACCGTGGAGTAAGTAATTATTCGTTACTATATTATTTTACTGTTCTCTGTGGCGGATTCCGTCACTTTTTCAAGCGCGACTTGATTCACTCATTATGTGTGATACTCGTTACTTCGAGGTTTAACTCCGGCGCAATTTCGCAATTTATTCGGATTTCGATCTCCGGCATACTTATACGAGAAGAAATATTACGTCGCGAGCGTCGCGTCTCTCTCTTATTCGCACTGTCGTAAAATCAGATATCTGTTAAAATAATGTTTTCAAAATTTAACGGGCGCGATAATTAATTATTCTCTAGTATCGATTATCTTCAAAGACTCGTTGCTTTAATCTAAAAATATTTTTCTGTTACAGATCGACGGAGGGTTACGACTTATATAACTCCGCTGTTGCGCATCGGCACCGGTGAGTTATTTTTTTATTTTAACACATAACACTAACAATCGCGGCGGGAAGCTCTCGCATCAATGTAGCGAACCGGATAGGGCTAGGAAGAACAGCCGAAGGAAGGGAACTTTGCGCCATTTCGTTGTAAGCCGTCATTAACAGATACTTAGGATGCACGAGGAGGGCGCGGAAAGTAGACGACACGATGTACTCGCACCTGCGTGCACCATTAAAACGCACTATTAAATATTAACGGAGACCTTTATGAGGCCGTAATACGCTCAACGGCTCGTAGCTCGCTACTAGCGTCACTGCCTTCGCCTCGAACAACGCTGAGGAACTCGAAATAGCTCCCGTTCATCGACGTGAACTTCCGACGCCTTCCTTGAAGCTGTCATAGGATCCGGTCCGCTGTTGCAAATACATAAGATAAGCACGACCCGCGAAAACTAATGTTTCACTCGCGATCGTTGATTATTCAAAGCAATGTGCTACCTAAAATATATAACTTTCCAAAGAAATCGAAACTTTTTTGTAAAATATTAATAAATATTAATAATAATAATCGGTATTTGCTTCGTTTAGCAATCATCAGAAAAGAGATCTGTCTAGAAGTTTATGGACTTTGTAAATTCATTTTATACGTTAAATCGCAGATTTTTCATTCAAGTTTGTTGACACCGTTTGTTTATACTGTTTCGTCTTATTAAGCGAATTTGGCGAATAAAATCTAACGAGCCCAATCTCCGATGCACGATCAATTCGCGGAACATTTCGCCGCCAGCGGCTTTTCGAGGTACATTATCGCGAGGCCGCGGGATAAGCGCGATACGAGACACTTTAACGAAGAAAATGTAAAAGTTTTAACACGTTTCCGCGGCGGACATCGCGGTAAATAAAATTGAACAATCCTTCCAATCTGCCCTAGATTTTTATTACTCGCGGAAACTTCGAAGTCCACCTGCCCCCCTCCCTCGCGAACTTCGGAAATCTCTTTGGAGAGACGGCAAGAGAGAGAAAGCGGGGGCACGAGTGCCCCCCGTACGGAAACTCGTCGGGAAAAGTCATTCCGCCCGTTTCTCCGCGGTGGTAAGAAACGAGCCGCCCTGTCGGCGATGCCGTGGGGGGTGTGCGAAAGGGAAAAGTCCGCCCTCACCACCGCGGTATAAGCCGCCGTGCGTCGGCTCTCCGTATCGTTCGATAAGCTCCCGAGCCCTCGGCGGATTCGGTGCGGGCTTCCACACGGCACAAAGGCCTAATTACCCATAAATTCGCTGATTTACGGCGGTCTAGAAATGTAAATATGAAATATGAAAATGAGGACGGCGGTAATAAAAGTAAAACAAAATTCCCTTTATCTCGCTCTTTCTCTCTATTTCTTTCTCTCGCTTTCTCTCTCTCGCTCTCTCTTGTCTACTCAACCCGTCTCCCCCCTCCCCCCACCCCCTCTCACCGCCCTGCTTTCTCATCGGAGACGTCGACGGGAACATCCGCGCGATTCGCACGCGAATTTGGTTCTCTCACGGCGAGAAGGCACTTTGTCTTGCCTTTTGTAGCTGTCGTTTTGATTCACGGCAGCTAGTGATTCTTCTTTTCTTCCCGGCCGATGTCGGAAATGCTCGCGGCCGCGATGGAATTATCGACGCGAAAATTGTCGTTACAGTACCGACTGCCTCTAATTAACGTGGCTAACAATAAGCCAAGAACTGATCGCTTCTAGTGAATTTCTTTAGTAAGAAAGACGTGTGTATATTGTCAGGTGAATAGCAACTTTAAATTATCATTTTCGCATCAGTCAGCTAAACAATTCATTGTGATATACCTAAGATATTTATCCTTATAAGCACATAGTCGTAATTAGTTCCGTATAGATAGAATATTATTTTATGTAATTATCTTCTCTTTATTTTACTACAAAAAAGATTCGCTCGTTATTGCAATGCCGATTGAAATTATTAAGAATGTTATAATAAAGATTTATATATTAATTAAGAAATAAATCGAAGAACGGTTATATGCTCATAATGACGGTTTGTAATGAGCACTTCACTCTCTGATCATCGGAATGCGCGAATGCACACATGAACCGGATCCGGTTCCTTCGAATGCGCATTTGAGTTGACAGTATTCGTTAGCAGTTACATTTCCCTACATAATTTGACTTTAATTAAAGCAGTCGTTGAAACGTCTGTTGACTCGAAGCAGCGTTTTATGAATTCATCGGGATTGCAACGTTTGCGCGCTATTCGCTCGACGTTATCCCGCTCTCGCGTTGATATTCTTTTGCTACGCCATTTGTTGAAATGCAAACAACCTCTCCGAACATTTCGAAGACCGTTATGTGGATGAAAGAAATAGCAAATACGGTGGATTTTCCATTAGGCGCAATAGACGAGCACCTAGAGCTTCCATATTGTATGAGTTTTTTTTTTTTAATCAAGCTGCGCGCCCACTGACTGATTATTTTATTATTTATACGCAGAAATGTGTAAGTCACAAACGAAAAGGTAGTTGTCTAAGTTTAATTAAACGCAAAAAGCGATTTTTAATAACGTAGTCAATAATGGCGAATAATAAGTTTTCATTAAGAAGGTAGATGATATCAATATCGTATAATATGCTAATAAAATAAATGAGCACTCGCTAATCGTTGTATCTCACAATCGGCTAAACGTGCCCTCAAATAGAAGAATTAATGTGTTGTAATTATCGTGCGTCATGCAATTTTATGTTATACGTTGATCAGAGCATTTAATTCATTTCATTTTGATGAAAATGCCACTATTATGTACAACAATTTACATAAATAATTATTTAAATATTTTATATGACTCTTTTTATTAAATGTTTTATTTTAATATATCTCGATTTAATTATTCATGCCTCGATATTTTTTCGTCTAAAATTGAACCATAGAACCTATTTGAATGCGTGATTTTTAAAAAGTTTAAAAGTAGAAATTGACATTACTCTCAAAGTCCAGAAAATGGACTATAAATATATACAGTACAAAATTTTCAATTTCATTTCTTAAAACTTTATTAATTATGCATATAATCTCATTTTAAACTTTTACTAGTTCAATACTGCAGCAATCAAATATTTTAATATAAATGTTCAATAAAAATGTTAATATATTTATATAAAATATAAAAATCTTTTTTAATAGACATATTAAAATATTTAAAAACAATTTATAAATGATAGCAATTACGCAATGATAGCAAATAACTAGTCTTACTCACCAGCTGTGGTATCGCAGTTTGCTCCACCCGTTGCAAATTCCACCTCAGGAATGATCCGCATCCAGCTCCAGCGAGGAAACAATTAATCCCAGAAACGAGCACTTAATTACCCGCGCTGCTGAACGAACTCCGAAACTATAGATCCGCACATTTCACTTTCGAAGGAACGGACATTTCGAAGAAATCACAAATTCACGATATCGCCTGCACGATATCGCTACTGACACGCGAAATGCAAGACATAATTCTCTTTTTATTCCGCGACACGTCCGCGCACAGATTAATTATAACTCATTATTATCACCAACACACAATAGAGTATCTTTTTCATTAGACGTATATAGTAGCCGAGCGTCTAAGATCTCTTGTAAAGGTCTCTAAATCAAGTTTGCGCTTCTTTACCCTCAAAATCCGCCGCTGATTACGTTAATCAATATAATGTCGTCCAATGGTTTTAATAACACATCAGATACTACGGAATTATTTTAACGCGATATTTGCTTTCATTAACATAATTTAAGCACGATGAAACAAACAATTCCTATAATCGTAGCGACTATAGTATTAACTACAGCACACTAACTTTAGCCAATTGCTACACGTTCCACCTCGAAAACTTCTCTTTTGATATTTCTAATGCAAGTACAAAAAAAATATTTAAACGCATTAGAAACGTAAGAAAAAACTTTCTGTATAATTTGAACATAAAAATCAGCAACAACTACAGCAATCTAACTATAAAATATACCCTAAATATATATTTCAGGCAGTGTTATCAACTACTAATTTAAACATTTGATAAAAAAACAAAGACAGCAAAAAAATAATTAAGATCGTTATATTTTAACAGTTAATGATTAATATACATGTCAATATAGCATTAATCATTAAATGTCTTAAAATATTGCAAACGTTATGTCCATTTGCGCCTTTATTTATGAATCGCACGGAGCGAACCTTCATAACATATTTATTATATCCAAATGACGCTTTCAATTGCCAAATATTGATCAATATTGATAACTGTATGTAACAATACATCAGCATCAGGACATTCGCATTTATCGAATGCAAATTATTTGATTCGTGTTGCAATATTCGGCAAACCGTCTCTAAACATTTGTTGAATGTTTATCTGGTGCATTAGCAGCTTACAGTGCATATCTAAATGCGACCAGTCGCCCAATACTTGTCAAGCCGAGATAGGTAATGCATCGTATAGATCATATGACGCGTATGACAACGTAATAATTCATATCAACGTGATAATTCCACAATTGGATGTGACAAAGGTAAAATTTGTTAAATAAACATGATATATTTATATTTGTCTCGCGTATATTTGATAAATAAATGTGCCGTTTAGAAAAAGCTAAATCCCTTGCGTGTGACACGTAACTTAAAAAATTTTACTATGTTTGAAGCTTTTTGATATAAAATTTCGTTACCATGCAGTGATAACATCTACGTTAGCCTCAGTAATATTTATGTAAAACAAAGTATATAATAAATTATTATGTCACGGTTATTAAAATTCCTCACAATTCTTTGTCAAATGAGCGCGAAGATTGAAAACACGGAAAGGGCAATCTCCGTTGCGTTGACCGTGGCTGCAAGAGATTAAATGCGGATCATTTGTGCCGGTGCAGTGGTGGAACATTTGACGAATGGCCGTGTCGTCCGGGGCCGGCTTAAATCAAGTGTATCAACGTCTCGTAGCCGTCAATGCCTTGGATAGGCTATCGGTCGAACAAACGCGTTGTCGCGGCGTAATTCCGCGTTCAGCGCGAGTGAATTATACGCGTGATTGTCGCACGATACAATACGCAACGAATGCGTGATGAACGATCGGGCATGGCGACCGCGCGCGCTTCAAGCCGCCTCGACGCCTTCGCGTTCCGAACAGATTCGATACGCGCGGCTCTCCGATTAGCTCGCCGGCCACGCTCGTTTTCCCGCCTGACGTATTTGCCCGCCCGCGAAGAATAACAATCAATTGTTCCCCCGTGCCTTTATCGCCGTTCTTACATTTATTATATCGCGCGGCGTCTCTCGGCCGCGATATATTTCATCGATCGACGTTCGCATATATACGAGCTGCGCGTTAAAAAGCCGCCTGGTTAATTCAAAATCGCTCGTCCCCGTCGCCCATTTAATTCCCCGAGCGAACTAATCTCGTCGTTTCTGCCAATCTTTCTTTCGGTAATTTACGACTGATACTCCGCGATGACGAGTACACGCGGTCGCGATGGAGCGAGCTCTAACGACCGTTTCGAAACGATTAACGGTCGATTTCTTTTCCTCCTTTTCCGTGACTGCGTGCACGTGTGTACGTGCTATTTTTCGTGCGTGTGCGTGTGCGCGTGACACGGGTACGAGACGAATCGTGGAAGCCGGTGCTCGGTAGTCCGCTTCATATCTTAATGAGACCCGTTTGTCGTTTAAAGTTTGCCCCGCTCCGTAGGGTGGCAGAAGCGTGCAAATCAAAACGGCGATTCTCTCCCTAAACCCTTTAATTAGCAGTCATAAATTGTAGCAATACAAGTTGATAATGCCTCGCCTGGTTAATTTATGCCTTCGAATTACGCTCGCTGAACGGATCCCAAAGTTTTGCATAATCGTCCTTACTCCATCGCGATAGTGCCTTTCTATTAAACAACTTTCCGCGCGAAAGACGACTCCTGACTCTTTATGCATGATGGGTCTGATGTAATCAATGATATATCGCACATTTATATAATTTATGCAGTGTGATACGAATCGCAAAATGTTCCGGAGTTATTGCGCTTCCCTCCATTTATCGATTCGGCGGTTGTTCCTTGCTAAGATTGAACCGGTATTCTATTCTTTTTAATAACTTTTTTATGTTTTTAACTTTCAAAAATTTTTAATAATTTAGATTTAAGTTAAAATTATTTAAACAACAAATTTGACTAAAAATAAGAAGAATTTATTATTTATTCGTAAAATTTAGTTTACCAAAAGCTCTTCATTGTCACACACACAATTATTTGTACGCTCTGATTATTAATAAATCATCGAGGCTCTATGTTATTAAGAATTGATTTCTTAGTTCAGAGAAAGTGTGTCATAGAAAGGCTGCGGATACTTAATAAATTATTAAAATTCTATGAAAAATCAAAGTAAAGAAATTTAATATGAACAGGGAACATGTATTTAGAAATATATATGTTCAGATTTTATGATTTTTGATAATTAATTTGCGACTATTCCAGTTGATACAGTTATTTCTTATAATATATTTTTCGTTGAAGCGCTGCGAGTTATAAATTAATTATTAATCATTAGAAAAGGATCAAATCGCATAAAGATGCATTCCTAAGGAGTGGACGTAATGTGCGTATATTTACTTTAGTACCCACCTGTTGCAGTAACCTAGTTTCTTACGTACACCCACCGGAAACTTTTTAAACTTCCCAAGGATCCCCTTAAATTCCCGACCCTTACATGACGTTTAAGAATGCGCAATTAACTAGGTACGCAGTTGTAAAAGGGAGACATTCCTCACGCGTCTTTCTTTCTTTTTCTCGTTTCGCAAAGTAAGAAATAAATGAAAGGTATAGTGCAAAAAATTTTATATTTATTTTTTAATCCTATCTATTTTGAATTAGGTCAGGCCGCGTGGTTTTCGTGAATGCAGGGAAATCAATAATCTTTTCTAATCATACCCCTGTTGAACATCAATAATTAAATTCAGTCTCATATCTGCACTTAGCAAGCGATATCATCGATCGTATCCTTGTGTTATACATGGTTTCTGAATTATGTACCAAGATGTCGCGACGATGCAGCCGATGCAGCCGATGCTGCATCGTCGTAAAAATAAGAGAAAAGAATAAGCACCATATACTGTAAACGCATTAATTGACAGTTCGAGGTTGTAAAATTTTGTGTTATACGCTGCTTTCGCATTTGTTACCTAGAAGCTGCCTGGTACTTTAATCATTTTGTATATTATGTATGATCATTTCTAGTTTCGACTTTAAGGATAATTGAGGCACGAGTTCTGTAGAATATCGAAAAAGTCTTATGTATAAATCTCAGAAAAGCAATGATCGTTTTTCAATCTGAGAGACGAATGATTGGGAGGGAATTTTCCTATAAACTACATATGTTGTACAAAAAGCATGAATATTATGTTTAGAATCAAATAAAGAATTATATCTTATTTTTTTATTTTTTTTATTAATTAATATTTATATAATAGTAAATGTTTCTCGAAATCTCAAGATATCAACTTTTCTTATCAGATTTATTATTATGCTTCGTATATTAATTAATATACGAAGCACATAATAATAAATCTGATAAGAAAAGTTGATATCTTGAGATTTCGAGAAACATTTACTATTCATATTTATATACTACTAGTTCATTAATACTAGTTTGATAATTTATTTCACTCAGAGTGCTAATACCTACGCTTGCAGTCGATTTCGCGAGATATATCGCGTGACAAAACTACAGAAGACGTTAAAGGAACGCGTTTTTCCGCTCGCGAGGCGCCAATTAACTGCGTTACGCGCAACCTATTAC